>NW_011368528.1:0-3470 GCF_000735185.1 Notothenia coriiceps | reverse complement strand
CATTACGTGTGTGTGTGTGTGTGTGTGTGTGTGTGTGTGTGTGTGTGTGTGTGTGTGTGTGTGTGTGTGTGTGTGTGTGTGTGTGTGTGTGTGTGTGTGAAGCAAGATAATTAATTGTGTGTATTAGCTCTCTGTCTCCCTGCAGTGCTTTGTTTGAAGTAGAGAATTTATGACTGCAGAACATGTTTGCATAAACTTCATTAGAATATAAAGAGACATAAATCAGCTGTCTACCTGCAGCTACCTGTCTGCCTGCCTGTCTCACCCTCCGTCCACTTTCTGACTCTTTCCCTTTAAAGAAACTCTCAAAAACACAGACGTTCTCTCTGTACTTTCTCCCACACGCTGCGTCATGCATTATCAGCTCCTCACATTCTGATTGGCTGACAGAATCCTAATAAGTGTTACTTTGTATCGACGGCCAGAGTTCTAGCGTTCTATTCACACCATTGTTACCTTTGTGACTGTTACCATGGTAACCTTCATGTATGTCCACCCACCGCTCTCTGACCACTACCATCATAATTATTTTAAATATGGAGCAGAACATAAATCAGAAATTCACTTTTTCCGAACCACTGGCTTCAGAATGAGGCTGTCACTCAGATTTTCACCAAAATGATTTTTTCTCAATATCTTTGGAACATTCACTCTATATTGTGATTTTGGTTGGATTCACGTCATTAACACTCAATATGACTACTTTTTGTGACTTTTTTTTGTGTGAATAAACAATACAATGATACAACCACATTTATCAGTAAAACCCTAAAAATACAATTAATACCAATTAAAAACTTGAATAACAGTTAAATGAATGTTGATATGTGGTTTTTCTGGTCCAGCACATATCATCAGCTTTGTCTCAGTTTGACATTATTTCCAAAGAACCAGAGACTCTGACAGGTCTCAGGCCTTCATGTGCCGAGCTGTGGTTCAATTATGGAGAAATCACAGGTACGTTTTCTAACCTCCTGCAGCTCAGCGCAGAGGCTTCAGAGCTTATTACCAGCTGCTAAAGGCCAGAGTCACTCATTATAGTTTCTCACAACCCTGAGCCAGATCTCTGTAGATGTGTTATCGGTCTCTGGATTCTCAGAGACTTCTGTTACCCTCAGGATCCGGAAATCAAGGCTCACTGGCTCTGAGATATTGCTCCCTTTACTAGAGTGTGGTGCATTGAGTCCTCAAACCAAGAAATGAGTCAGCATTTTAGCACTTCCTGTCCTTCGTCTGGAACATTTTAAAATATGTTTTTAGTTATCCTGAAATTAGCTCTGTGGTTAACACAAGCTTAAGAGATGAATCAACAACATAAAATATGTCAGTAAATACCCCGCTGGTGGATTTCAAAACGGATGTTGCTAACAAGAGTCTAAATGAGACGACTAAACGTCATCACGTCCAACATTAGCCTCCTTTAGCTTAGCGATGGTGACGTGAAGTCATGTGACCGTGCTGTAGTTCCTTTATAGCCCAACATTAGCCTCCTTTAGCTTAGCGGTGGTGACGTGAAGTCATGTGACCGTGCTGTAGTTCCTTTATAGCCCAACATTAGCCTCCTTTAGCTTAGCGGTGGTGACGTGAAGTCATGTGACCGTGCTGTAGTTCCTTTATAGCCCAACATTAGCCTCCTTTAGCTTAGCGGTGGTGACGTGAAGTCATGTGACCGTGCTGTAGTTCCTTTATAGCCCAACATTAGCCTCCTTTAGCTTAGCGGTGGTGACGTGAAGTCATGTGACCGTGCTGTAGTTCCTTTATAGCCCAACATTAGCCTCCTTTAGCTTAGCGGTGGTGACGTGAAGTCATGTGGCCGTTCTGTAGTTCCTTTATAGCCCAACATTAGCTCTTTACGTCAGAAATCATAAAGTAGTGTTAACATGTGTAGATTTTCCTGCTGATCTTAACCGTTAATTTATTTTTCTGCAATAATCCAAAAGCCAATGAAAAAATCCCATTGTCTTTTTGTCATGGGAACCAGTGAGATGCTGCCTTCAGGGTTAACTTAATCTCGTTAACTTTTTGTTGTTGCTTTTCGTGGAAGGCTAACTAGTTTGTGTATTCATGTAATTTGATCATTTTAAGTTTATGTAGTCTATTATATATGCGTTGTTGCATGACGCTAATAACCTGCATTATTGAGTCACGTGGCAAATTGTCCCAGGATTGACGAATCACGTTATTCTGTCACCAA
Source organism: Notothenia coriiceps (assembly GCF_000735185.1). Lineage (NCBI taxonomy): Eukaryota > Metazoa > Chordata > Actinopteri > Perciformes > Nototheniidae > Notothenia > Notothenia coriiceps. The sequence goes on along the minus strand of NW_011368528.1, from coordinate 1,276 downwards.
GTTATTGTTGTATATTATTCCGTCAAAACTCATCAGCATCCAAACCCCCTGTCGCTCCCTTGTTTGTTTCCGTCAATAGTTGCGGTTATATTCATAATAAGGTCCTGTGAGTGTTCAAAACAAGTACGATAGTTCGGGAAATATTATCCGTGCTGGGTCAGCGGAGAGAAGCAGATGGCGAGTGATTTGTGTGACAGAACGTGAAGAGAATAGAACAGACGGCAGAAAGACAGAAGAAGAAAGACGAGCATTAACCAGATGGAGAAATGAGAGTGAAGACAGAATAGAGACGTTATATAAACAGCCCATCTGCTGTTAATGAGATTCTCTCTGCTGACGCTGTCAAACAGAGCTAACGTCCTCCATGTTGGTCTCTGTCAGGTGAACAGCTGACGAGACTCTGGAGCTGCTTTCAATTCATGTATTCACTAACTGATGAAAATAGGGCAGAATAAGTGGTGGGGGAAGAGCTCAGATCTGACATTTTTAAAGTTGTAATACCACAATCAATCAATCTGTATTTACGTAGCACATCTCATACACAGATGGTAACACAAAGTGGTTCAAAAAAAACAAAAATAAAAACACTACCCACCTCTCCCAAGGGTAATACATACCAAGTGACACTTTGTGATTGATCAACACTACACAAAAATACAGTATTAGCGTAGAAAACATGAAACTGAGACCAAAAATAAATAAACTCATTACACAAAATAACCATTTTCAGAATAATGCTGCCTAACGGACACAAAGACATCCTTACACCTTAAAGGTCCCATGTCATGCTTTTCTTGTTATCACCCGTCCCCTTGTGTGTTATGAAGGTTTTTCTGCATGTAAACGGTCTGCAGAGTCACAACCCTCAAAGTACACCCTGTAGTGAGTAAAACTCTAACACAGAGAAGACCTGTCTATGCTGCCCCAGAACGCCTCGTTGGACATTTCTCTGTTTCCATTGTTTGCTTCCTGGGTTCTGTGACGTGTGAACACCCAGATCAACAACAAATGACCGGATTGGCCCAAATGAACCAATCCTTGGAGCCCCTCACACACCAGGACCCCTTGGCTAACTAACAGGGAGTCCCATTGACTTGCATAGAGCTCCCTGGTTGGTAATAGACGAGTTGGGATGGTGGAGAAATGCTCTCCGCAGACCCATTCTCACAGCGTTAGAAACCTTTTTCTGACTCAATATCAAGCCACACTTATTGTTTTTACTTCGGCTGTGAGTGTTTGTGTGCTCAGGATGAGTTTCGCTTGTTCTCGCTGTATC
>NW_011368527.1:0-5506 GCF_000735185.1 Notothenia coriiceps | reverse complement strand
CAGGGTAATTTCTAATTCCTATTAGATCTGGCCCTCCGGTATATTGCACGCACACCTTCACTCCATCCTGAGGGTCTCCTCAGCTCAGAGCCTGAGCCCAAACATTGATGACCTTGCACCCAAGATGAGATGCCAAGTATTTGAACTAGCATCACAGAGCAGCACACTGAGTTTAATGGATGTTCCACTTTCTCTCTCACGACAACAGGGCATGTTTGGTTTTCTCTTTGAGGGAAATAGTTTTGTTGAAGCTGTTGTTGGCCTGTGGGAAAATGTAATCATAAGAAATGACTCTGGAGAAGCTGCAGATAGAGCCATAAGAAATGAATGCAACTGATTATTTAATGTTTAATGTTGTTTTTATAGGCAATCATTGAAGCTTTGTTAGTTCCAGGTTTAATATGTGCAATAACTTCATTTCAATACGTTCTGCAATAAACATTGAACCAGTCCGGCCCTCGACTGGTACCCATTTTTTAATTGTGGCCCACTGTGTATTTCAGTTTGACCCCCCTGGTCTACAATATGTGTGTGTTCCTGATGACTATTCCCACACTAAGAGCCATGCTGCTACATGACTAACTACTCCCCCTCCTTTATGGACATAAAAATAGACAAAGCATCATCTGGAAAAGATAACGATCCACATTCGTTCCCAGGAAAAATAATGAATGACTAACAGCATTTTTTGGATGCATCCGATTTGCAGTAATGGAAACAGACCCTCAGGATAGATAGTTTAGTTTTAGGACTTTGTGGTGTGATGCTATGTCAGCACTTTGAAATACAGGGGATTAGGACAATTATTTTAATTAATGATCATACCAACAATAATTCTTATGCTCTCCTCAAAGCCACCAGACTCCATCGACAGACTCAGTCATTTCCCCTCAACGGTCGTAGAAAAACACGAAACCACCTTTAAACTGTCTGCTGTTCTGAAAAACTTAAAAAAATGGTTTTACAGTTTGAAAGACAGACTTAATAAGGAACAGATATAAAAAATAAGTAACACGGTTAAGGTTAGTTCATTTATATAGTACCTTTCAAACGCAAAGGCAATTCAAAGTGTTTTACATAGGCAGCTACACATAACCAGCAAGAACAAAACCAATCGGACAAAAAGACAATTCATAAGAGATAGAAAGTAGTTTAAAAGTAGGTATATAATGCTGCAAGAGGTGCTGAAGTGCAATGATAAAACCAGAGTTAAAAAGCAGCATTAGAGAGCGATAACCAATTTCATTTGGAAAGGAGTCAATCGACCCATTTTGTCCCTTTTTTTAACTCATTCAAAAAGAATCTCATTTTGGTGTAAACCGAGTACTATTTATTCGTTCTCTGTGGTTTTCTTCCAGACTTCCAGGAGACAGCGTCGGCCCCCTGTGATCCTCTGCTGATTGGTCAAGTGTTTGAGAAAGAGGATCAAACACCGGCCTGTCAGAGCCAATCGAACGCCTTCACCCTCTCCAGACCGCGGGACTTCATCTCCGCTTTGAACAAAGAACGAGACTCCATGACACAAAGCCAGAACGATCGTCCACATGCCGATGAGAGGCAGAATAGACAGAGGTGAGTCTTTACAGGACGTTCAGACTAAACACCGTGCTTTCCAGAGGTCCTTTGCATGTGGTATTTTTCACTTTTTATTTTAATTATCCAGAAAATGTTATATTGTTTATGTTTGATAATATCTTTTTTTTAATCATTTTTATTCTCTTTTCCACTTTTTAAATTATTTTAGGTATTGTCTTTTAAAGTCTGAACATACTTCTGCTTCTGTGATTGGGATCAATAAAGTATCTATCCATCTATCTATCTATCAATAGCATCTACTGTTTTTGTCATTCCTAATTTGGATTTTGAACTTTCTTCTCTGTCTTTAATGAATAGTTTGTTTGCCTTTCTCTGTGTGTCTAAAGCACTATTAGTTGCCTTTGTGTCTGCAATGTGCTTAACTAACCTCAACTTTAAATGACAACACTAGCTGAACTACACTACCAAACATAACTCTTTTATAATATTTACAATCCTTACTGAAGGCTTGAAGTGGCAAGAGAGACTCTAGCTCTTTAACATTGTAAGCAAAACTGCCATTGGCCAATTCCCCACCCTTAGAGATGTTATAGAACCAGCTACATGAACCTTTAGCTGGTTTAACAGATGTTCTGATTTAATGTCCACTACAAATCGTACCCATTGCTTCTTAAAGTCTTGACTTGTTTGTGTCCTGCAGGTCGGAGCTGATTGGTGGATGCCATGTTTCCTCCGTCTGTGAAAACTCCACATCCGAGCCAAACCCCTCTGCTCTCAACAAACCAAAGTGTGACATTTCTAAAGAAAGAGATCAGCAGGATTCACCAGCTGTCCAATATATACAAGACCAGCAGATCCACACAGGAGGCGCTGACGATACGTTAAACAAACAAGTGCTGAGTGTTCACGAATCGCCTGAATACGGAGAGTTATCCACAGCTGAGCTTTCCCCAGGACCAGCTGGAGATCAGGCCCAGAAAGAGACACTTTTCCTGGCCGAAGGAGAGTCGGATAACCTGGGCGTCTCTGGAGGACCAAAGAACGACGGACAGCCTGATTCTTCATCCAACACCAGGATGGTTCTGCAAGGTTCTTCTGTGATCTTTGCAGGAGAGAAACCTCACTACGGTCAGCATTCACACGTGGCCTTTGACCCCTCACAGGTTTCTGGTCATAGGGTCACAGAAACGTCAGAGGACCACCGAGCAGGAGCACTGAGTCCGTGGTCCTCGTGTCAAAACGCAGAATCTAATCCTGTCGACCGGCTGCCGACGTTCACCAGCCAGCGACCGCACGACCTCCCCACTGCTGCGGGCCAACAGGCTGCGTCTGACAACAGGTACTTCTGCTGCAGATTAAACACGATACGTCTGGAAATATAACAATTTGTCAATTCCCACAGCATTGGTTTTTAATAGGAAAAGGGAAAAGGGTTTGTAGCGGCCAGTTAAAAGAATAAAACTGAAAATAAAGTGAATCTTTATCGGGGAATAATTATCAAATGTCCCGGCAAGAACGTTGTTTTGTTCGTTCATTGTCGATGAACAACAGAGGAACATGGTAAAAAACATATGCTAACCCACCACCATCTGTCTCCAATATATAATAATCACCAGTTCCCAAAACAAAATAAAGATATAATAAAAATAAAAGCATGAAGAATTGCTTTAATTATAACAAAAAAAAAATGATACATTTACCGTATATAAATAATTAAATAAATAATCAATATGTAGCTCCATTAGGGTTATGCAATGTGTCTCACGGATTGTAAAATATATTAACTATTTAGGGTACAGAAAATAGTAGTTTTTAAATATAATTTTGGTAACACTTTATATTAAGGTACACTTATTCACCATCAACTAGTTGTTAATCAACGTATTAGAGACAAACTACTAGCTTATTGGTTATGAACCAGACTTCACTTTAAAATAGGGAATTCTGAGTTAGAAAAACAACATTTTGAGTTATTTAGACACAATTAACACTTATAGTTTCATGTCTTGTTCCATAAGAATAGACCATATTTGTTAGGTGTTATTATGAGAGAATTACTATTCTTATGGTACTACCCCATATTGAGCAGAGCATATTAAGACCCAAACTCATGTAAAACAACAACTTCCTTACTTGCAATAAATAAGCACTAATTAGAGGGTCATTGAGGAAAGACTCTCAACTAATGGGGCCTACCTGCCTACCTGCCTGTCAGCCTTCCATCTGTGCACAAACGTATCTCATGCCCTCATTGGTCATGTGTGTTGGGGGAGGGGCTCTGTAAGGAAGTCTGAAGGAAGTGGCAGATTTTCTCCGGCTGTGTATTTTCAAATTCTAGCGCACTCGAGCTGCTTTCTCCATTCTTACCTACCCCACCTTTAATATAAAGTGTTACCATAGTTGTTTTTTTTACGGGTCAACGGACTGCGTCTAACACCAGGTACTTCTGCTGCCGATTAAACACAATATGTGTGGAAATATAACAATTTGTCAATACCCACAGCATTTGTTTGTAAAAGGAAAAGGGTTTGTAGCGTCGAAACAAAGGAACCAGAAAGCAACTCTTACGCAGGGAATAATTTTCCGATGTCCCGGCAAGAACGCCGTTTTGTTCATTTATTGTCGATGATCCAATCCAATCTAACTTTATTTCTATAGCACATTTAACAATAGCGTTAAAAAACATTATTAATAAATATGATATAATATAAAAGTACTTTTCAGAGTACAGATACAGTGCATAATAGATTAATAAAAAATACAAAAATGAATCAAATGCAAACAGGACTGAGCAGTGGCTGGTGACGAAGCACATTATGTAAATGAATGGCTGAGGTTTGACCCAGACTGTATCTTATCTAAGATCAGAGGTAACAGTTAAGGAATGGACCCGAGAGCTTTCTGAACCAGTTATTATCCCACCCAGTCGGTAAGTTCACAGTTTGGCAATTGAACTTGGCTCGTAGAAGTTGAGAAGTGAGCCGTTTGCCAATAGTTTGTTCCCTATCGTTTCTTGATTAAATAATTGAATGAGTGATGAGTTACCTCCTCAAACATTTCATACATTAATCAGATATCTTATTTAAACAAAAGATCAGCCAACACAAGTATTCCTCTTCATGGTGGACGAACCCAACAAACCCCAAAGAGCGTGGATCAAACAACCGGGCCTCAAATCCAACAGACTTATTCAATCTTTGTATTGGGGGGCCAGATTTAAGGGTCAAGGGACTGGCTCAGGAAGCTAGGAGTCTAAATGTGAATGCAGGGCTTCTTTAAGTCTTAGAAATAAGTTGTTGTTTTGATTAATAAAAGAACATGTTTGCATCTAAGACAGACATTAGCCATTGTGTAGAATGACTTCTAATGTTTTCTAATTACGTAACGATGAACTGTGATGTTAACACCCACAAACTTAAAATTAAGCAGGACATTTAGCATTTGTTCAACATCTAAACCAGGGGTGTTAAACATACGGCCCGGGGGCCAATACCGGCCCGTGGAATGACTTCCCAAAGTGTAAAAATGTAGGAAGAATTTTGGTTTGGTGGAACCCTTTTGTTCAAACACTGCCACGACTTTTATGTAATCTTGTATGAATAGATTTTATTTATAATGCAGGCGGATAACTTAACCTTTTTCCTTAATAGTCACGATTCAAGGTTTTATTGTTGTGTGCACAGCAGCTAGAGTGTAGATATGGCAATGAAACACTGAAGGCCCAGGCTCCTCCAACAGAGCAAAATGAATATACTGTATAGGACAAACAGATCAAATAGTGCAGGAAGAGTCTATATACAAGTCAATGGAATATGATATATAGATAAATGAGATGCAAACAGATGAATGTTATGGATGTTCTTTCAAAAGTGCAAGTGCTTAACAGACTTAGGGCCTGTGGGAAGAAGCTGTCTCTGAGTCTGGCGGTTTCGGTCCGGATGCTGCCGTACCGCCTGCCAGACGGCCGCAG
>NW_011368526.1:0-2930 GCF_000735185.1 Notothenia coriiceps | reverse complement strand
CCGCTGTTGCTTAGGTGGAGGTGGAGTGGCTTCGGATGAGTCTGGGTCTGTGGTCTTAGCTACTAGCTTCGTCCCAGCATGTTGTTTCTGCAGATGTTTCAACAGATTTGAATTGCTGTTTTGTGCAGTAGATAGGATCTTTGACCCGCCAAGATATAACTTACATTTAACTAAAACATTCTTTGTAACGTGTTAGTCCCAACACTGCTTATATGTGACCCTATGTGAACTCTATCGAAATCAGTCGGAAGTCGCAACGGCTCATTTAAAAATAAACGTGGATTTGCGTAAAAAAAATTGTTTTTCGGCATTTGGGTGTTTTGTTTGATATAAAATAAACAAAGTCTTGGCTTTCAGAATATGAAACTTTTATTTCCAAAATCACGCGATAAATATATTTTTGAAGCTTGTAAATGGAAGAAGACAGCTCTCACTCGCAATCTGCTCTTCCGCAGCGCTGCTCCCCCTCCCTCCCTGAAATTATGAATGTAAGGCGTATAGTAATCATAGATAACACGGCAGGGTCCGTTACAGCTTGTTTTCATCTGATTTCAAATAAACAAAGTCTTGGCTTTCAGAATATTAAACTTGTTTCAGCAAATTCAGATGATAAATACAACTTTGAAGCTTGTAACGGCATAATTACAAGCGGAGAACGGAGTAACTTAACGTCACAACAGGCATAACAACAGCCAGTGTTTCTCGTGAGTGTTTTCCTCGAGAAACAAACGCAATACACACAAACGCAAAGATACACAAACATACATACACACACACACACACACACACGTATACACACTAACTCGCGAGCTTCCCCCAGACCAGTAATCCAATCAGATCGATGGATTCCAGAGAAGAGGAAACTTTGAAGGCCTTTTTCTCAAAATGATGACTCTAACAGTCATTATATAATGTGACATATTTTGCTTAATATTTGGAGTACAACAACAATCCTGATATCATTAGAAAGCTAGGAATCTCCTCTTTCCAGCAGTGTATACAACTCAAAATGTGTCTTGGGGTCAATGCGACTGATTTCGATAGAGCAGGTCACATATATGAGGTGGTAGTGTCTTAGTCCATTACAAGTTGGTAACTGAATTGACTCTGCAGCGAAATAACTGTTCTACTTTTTTTTAGTCAAACGAGCGGCTGATGAGGTATCTTTGGAAACCAAAAAACCAAGGATTGAGGTAAGCTGACATGAAATATCCTCCACTAACATGGCTTTGAGTACTCAAATTATGGAGCTATTCCTCGAGTGGTTGCAGTACATAAATAATGTAATTCTAAAGGGGGTAACAATGTAATTGTTTATTGGTATCAGAAAAAATCTATAAGTTCCTGTATCGAAATAAATGTCAGGGAGCTTTTGTCCTTAAATGAGACCAAAATATTTGCAACCATATAAAAGAACATGACTATTTTATCTAAAATGTCGGTTACATTTAGGATTTAAGAGAATTAATGAACATGTCTTAAAATATTTAGCATTAGATGATTTTGCTTATTAAATATTTAGTTCAGTCATTATACATTAACCCAAAAGAAATTCGTCAGTGTGTATGTTTTGTAGTGAATAAAATGCATTCTTGTTGAAGTTGCAAAAAAAAATGGTTCATAGATATAACATTATTCATCCTGTTTTATTCTTTAGTTTGCTAACAGTGTGTACAACGCTTTCTCTTCAGGATGAAGAGCGAGTGCGTTTGGATAAGGAGCGCCTGGCCGCCCGTCTGGAGGGCCACAAAGAGGGCATCGTGCAGACTGACCAGATCAGGTATTGTAGCGGATATATGTCCTCACAACAAAAAACAAATCCAAATCAAATGCCGAATAAAGTCCATTGACCAGGCACACATTTATTTTGTTCCGTTTATTTTCTTAGGTTTCAACCAAAACAGGAGCATTGGCTTTAACGTTTTCTCTTGCCTTTTTGCCATGAGCAAACTACTCCTCCACCTGTCTACCAATTAATACCCAATTACCTAGGCCTTCAGAAACAAAAGCATCTACAACTACTACAATTAAAGACACTAAATGATGATCAAATTACTCTTTACAAAACAGAAATGTGATAGATATTTTTAACTATAAAAAAATACAAAACAATGAATTTGTATTTGAAGTGTTTTGTGTTTTTGTTAAACTTGGCACATTGTCAGTAGTAACAGCTCAATTTGAATGTAGTTGGTGGATTTTGGGCTGCACAATGTTTTATTTATTATTTAATCATGGTTGCAAAGTCAACCTATAGAAAGCTACACTTTCAAACGTATGATTCTTTGTTTCGTGTTTGGTTCAGTGAAATAATGTTGGAAATAAGACATTTGGCATCTGAGGCTTAATGGGTGACTTCCAATCACAGGGTCAGTTGTTCAATCCCAGCCCCTGTAAAGTGTCTCCCTGGTTAAAATGCTTATCCCTAAATTGTTCCTGTAGGCACGTCTAATATATATTGAAGTGTATGTAAGTTGCTTTGGGTAAAGGCTTCAGTTAAATGTAATGTTAAAACAAAAACGAAATACAGTAGAATGGCAGACCTGTGTACGGTTTAATATCTGTTTACTATCGTTACAGCCGGGATATTAAACAGCGTTATCGTTTATATATTCCTCATATCGTGCAGTCCTACTGATTGTCAGGTTTTACGACACGAAGCAGTGATCTTTTAGTAAAACAATATCTTAATTTCGCAAGTTATAATTGAAACGTGTGGTTGTGAAAAGGCGCTCCAAAGACAGCAGGTGTAGTGGTACAGGCCAGCTACGGGGAGCCGGATTTAAATGCAAGCATGTCGGAAAAAGTCAAGAAATGAGCGAAAACCGAAAAAAGAAGCAGCATCTGGCTGCATTTCAATGATATTGGAGAAAGCAAAGCTGAGTGCAGGATTTTTAAAATGAAAATAACCTTCAGAGCAGGTAACCACT
>NW_011368525.1:0-1081 GCF_000735185.1 Notothenia coriiceps | reverse complement strand
CTCAGCGACCGTAATGACCCCCAAAACCACTCAATATCGATTTTCCATACAGTAGGCATTCATGCTAATTAATGCTAATTAATGCCACTAATGTAACTAATGCAAATTGCCCAATAGGTTAGCATCTGGCAGTTTCTATGTTCTGGAGACCCTATTATACATTTATATCATAAAACTTTTGGGTACTCAACATTTCCGGGTTCACAACTGGACTCTATGAGCTGGCAAAGAGAATATTACTGATATAGGTCTTCCTCAGTGTTTGTTTACTCATATTTTCTCTGCTTATTTCTGCTTTGTCTCCGGTGTAAGGGTCTTTTAGGGTCTTGTTCAAGGTTCAAAGCTTTTATTATCATAGGTACGTACAGTGTAGTTATGACGATGACAATCTTAGGTCACAGGGTCCTTTTTCAGGGTCTTGTGAGGGTCTTGTTTTCACTGACCTTGCGGATGCCCTCTGACGGGCTGGACACGGAGAAGTCCTGCCCGCTGTTGCGGCTGAGCGTCCTCCACAGCTCTGCGTACGTGCTGTCCTGCTCCAGAGGGTTCGTGCCTTTGTTCCGGAAGTAATCGTAGACCGCCGAGTCCCGAACCGTGCCGTAATCCACCTCCATCTGACGGGCCAGGTCCTGGAACGACCTGTGGGGAAACACAAACAGGAGATGTGAACAAGTGCAGGGACGGAAACGAGAAGACTAAGTTCAATCAACGTAGTATTTTGGGACACATACAGTATACGGTACTTTGTTAACATTTCTAGCTCCATAGAGGATGACAGTCTCAGATTAATTAGATGTGTAGTATTATATATATATATTCTAGAAAAAAATACGAAAAACAAAATAAATGCTTTAAAATAACATTGTATGAAAGAATAATAATAATATAAATACAAATTCTTACTACTATAAAAAAAAAAAGAAGTAATCTGTTATTTTAACAATGTTTAATCAGGTAAATACAAAATATAATATAAATAGGAAACTAATCAGTTTGTTAAATACCTGCCTTGCAATGAAGTGATTTAAAGGCTGTCAGTGATAAACAAAGGACATGTGTGTCCTTGTGAGTGTGCTAATAT
>NW_011368524.1:0-2140 GCF_000735185.1 Notothenia coriiceps | reverse complement strand
CAAACCCTCAAAGTACACCCTGTAGGGAGTAAAACTCTAACACAGAGAAGACCTGTCTATGCTGCCCCAGAACGCCTCGTTGGACATTTCTCTTTTTCCGTTGTTTGCTTTCTGGGTTCTGTGACGTGTGAACACCCAAATCAACAACAAATGACCGGATTGGCCCAAATGGACCAATCGGCGGAGCACCTCCCACACCAGGATCCCTTGGCTAACTAACAGGGAGTCCCATTGACTTGCATAGAGCTCCCTGAACGCTGGTAATAGACGAGTTGGGATGGTGGAGAAATGCTCTCAGCAGACCCATTCTCACAGCGTTACAAACCTTTTTCTTTCTCAATATCAAGCCACACTTATTGTTTTTACTTTGGCTGTGAGTGTTTGTGTGTGCTCAGGATGAGTTTCGCAGTGTCTGGCTGTATCGCCGACCCGGAAACCTGTCCGCTCCCGCAGCACGAGCCTCGCAACGTCCCGACCAATCAGAGCACACTGGGCTCACAGGGAGGGGGGGCAGGAGCTCCAACAAGCCGTTTAGGACAGAGAGTGAATACACATACTATACAGAGATGCTGTTTGAGAAACCAATGTGAGTTTGGAAAACTGCACAATTTAAATCTATTCTATTAGACCTCAACAATGGAAATATGATCAGTAGAAATAGCCATGACACGGGCCCTTTAATGAACAACTAGTTGATGGTGAATAAGTGTACCTTAATATACAGTGTTACCATAGTTTTTTATCACAGAACTTTGCATAGCAGTACCCAAACAAAATGAAAAGATGAGGACCTCACTTGTAAATGAACCGTTGTAAATCTGAGATTAAGATCCAATCTCTTTAACACACTATAGGGTGCATTGAAGAAACCTCGCCTCAGAGTCACTCTCCTCTGCCTCCCTTGTGACTTAAATGTCTTAAAATGAGTCTTGTTTGTGAAAGCATAAATAACTCCTTTACTTACTTGCGCCAGAGCTGACAGGCGACTAATGACTCAAGACAAGTGTTTCTTGCAAACAGCTTCATGAATTAGTCATAGCCTTCTTTTGAACGGTGTGCCGATCCAATCTGAGCGAGCCTCCGTTCCTCCTGAGGACCACGGAGGTCACGCAAGGTGAGAGGTTGCACTAAAGAGGTCTTGCAGTGAAGAGCTGCAGATTTGTAGCTGATGTTAGCAATCAGCTGATCGTGTCATGTGCCCTAATATACACTTTCATGCATTTGAATTGTAGATCTGGTATTTGCTCGATACGTCACTAAATGAAGGCCTTTGTACTTATACATTTAGCAAAGATTAGAAAGCGTTGACAACAACAATGGCTTTCCACAAACATGCATCAGTTCCTACTTCAACATGTTTTTTATTTTCAGGAGTTTAACTTCAAGCTTTTGGATGGATCGCACATGATCCTCAAATAACAGCAAAGTTGAATGGTCCTAAATTGTAGTGTCGAAATTAAGTAATGTACTCACTATTGATAGGGTGGGATAAAATGACTCGTTTCTCATTAAATAAGTCTTGCAGTAAAGAGCTGCAGATTTGTTGTTGATGTTGGCAATCTGCTGATAACAGATGTGCCTTAATATACATTTTGATCCACTTGAATTACGACACACTGTAGATCCTGTATTTGCTCGATATGTCACTAAATAAGTGGTCTTTGTACATATACAGTACATTTAGCAAAGTTTAGCAAACTGTGACCCCACAAGTTTTCCACAAACATGCATCAGTTCCTCCATCAGAACTTGTATTATTTTCAGGAGTCCAGTTTAACCCTCCTGTTGTCTTTTTTTACTTCTTTCATCAATCATAACTTTTTTGTTTTACATTTGATTGCATTAAGGCTTCATGATATCCTTCACAGTAGACATTTGAACATATAACATGGCTGATCACCACTTTCATTGAATTTTGGATGATTTAGTCAACTTTGTAACACCCATGGTGTTCCCGGAATTAGTAACCATCCGGATGAGATAACACACACACACACACACACACACACACACACACACACACACACACACACACACACACACACACACACACACACACACACACACACACACACACACACTAGATGCTCCCCCCCCGTATGTGCCCCTCCCCCCACATGGATCACACCTGGCACACGCA
>NW_011368523.1:0-2166 GCF_000735185.1 Notothenia coriiceps | reverse complement strand
GAAGTTAAAAGCATCAATCTGGTGCACTTTGAGAGCAACATGAGGAGATCTATGGATACATCTCTCAACACCCATATGAAACAGAACTGTAAGCAGATTTTTCTTTTGGATATTTTACAAATCACTCCCCTTTCAAACTCTATTCTTGTTATTTTTAACGACTTTTTTGTTACCGTCATATAGTATTTTATACCTGTTAATAATGTAGTCTCTAATGTCTCATTAATAACTATAATGATCATATCAAGGTGTGCCTTAACCTCACTGAGCTGAGGTTATTTGAGCTCTCAGGAGAGAGCTCTCTTCCACCTGGTTGTAGAAAAGCTCTTTAAACTCGTTAGCATAGCTAGCCAACCAGATGCTAATAACAACAGATCGCCACTGTGCTTACAACTAAAGATATAGCCTCGCAAACACTGCGGCATGTGTACGGCTCCTTATGGGTACTGCAATATTTGAAGAGCTGGAGCGGCGTTCCGATGCTCTGCGTTACTCCTTTCAGACGAGACATAACCACGTGAAGACACGTTACGCTCGTGTTGTGTTCAATGAACCTGTCCTTGGCCAGGAAAAACAGGCACTCGCTTGTTTAATTATTTTGCGATCTAGATTTCTTCTTGTTTTTTGAAGTGAGAAGTTGTCCGTCAGTCGGACGGACGGACAGACGGACCGACCCCCCCCAAAACGAAAACTCTTCGGTTCTCCACAAATTACACAAGTCACCCAAATCAGCGTTAAAAAAGCGGGAGGCGCCGAAAAGCGACTAATTTGCATCTCTGAAAATGTTCCTCAAGTAAAAGTAGAAAAGTATTCTCATCAAAATCTAGTGAAAGTAGCGACAGTAAAAGTAGTCATTGTGCAGATTGGTCCATTTCAGAATAATATATATGATATGTTTTATAATGATTGATCATGAAAGTGTTCTCAAAGCTAGTAAAGGTGCAGCTAGTTTGAATGACTTTGTATACTGCAGGGTAGCTTGTGAATTGACTCCAGATGGAACTAAAGTCTGATTTAACACTTGATTATATTTCACATCATTCATCCACATCTGTAAAGTAACTAAAGGTATTACAAATTCCACTTCTTATAATTGTATTCATCACAGATCATTATAAGTTGTGAAGTACGTCATTAAAACGTTATCTGTTAAATAAAGCAATTTGTCAACAAGAATGTTGTCACTGAACTTAAACTCTAAAACCATCTTGACCGTGCGGCAGAAGGCTTTTGTTTGTATTTATAACCAGCGTCAGACTTACGGTAATATTTTTATAAACTATTGTGGTTTTGTAAAAAAAAATCAGCTATCGTCTTTGCAGTAAAAGTCGGCTAACTAGTTAGCTAGGTGCTATCACTAAGCTAAAAATGCTAAGGGAGGCTAGTTGTCGAAATAATGGTGGAAATATTTAAACACAGTTAACAATTTACATGTAAAAAGTAAAACGTGCTTATATAATTCAACATGTTTGTACAGCTAGTCGTCTGTTAATTCAGGTTCAACTTACCTTAACTTTGACACTGCCGCGTTTTGACATCTGACATCTGGAACGTGCACATTACCGCGAGGACGTCACGTAAACAAGTTTAGAATCTGTCACGTAACCATAGCACGTAACCAAGCAGCGACTTCCGGTCAAACAAACAAAAAAAGCCACCGAAAGAGATTTATATGTATTTGTATTATTCATATTTTGGTTAGGTGAGGTTAAAACTCACCCATTTATTTCGATAAATGATGAAGATTAATACATATAGTGTTTTATTTTGTATTGACAATATCTCTCAAACGAACTGTTGACGTTGCGTCACCACGGTTTGAATCTGACGGTTGGCTCCGGGACGTTCTAAACGTAACGTTAGCTAATAACGGTTAGCAACGTTTAAAGTTGCTCTTCTCATAATAACCGTGTCTTGTAACGTTCATTGTTGAATACAGCAAAGATAATGTTAACTTTTTTATTTAAATAAGCTGGACGGTCAAATGCTAACTCCAGAAACTGTAACAAGAAGAAGAAGAAGAGCTGAAACTGCTTCAAAAAACACAGTTAATGTAAGCTATTCTTTTAAGTGTTAAATATGTTCTTTATTCTCGCGTCCAGGAGAGAAGCTTTAAAATGAGACTAAATGGAGTCTCTGAAAAGATTCAAATGGGATACTTTAATT
>NW_011368522.1:0-2306 GCF_000735185.1 Notothenia coriiceps | reverse complement strand
GGTCCGCCATATTGGACAACTCCATACGGCAACTCAAATAGGACATTTGACGTCTAGACGGCTGCCTGATTTGCATCGTGCATGCACGAGTCATAAAAGTCTCAAATATCTATACAAAAATATTTTGTTATTTATTTTATTTGAAATAAAATGAAGGACATTCACAATTAATGTAATTAGATATAAATTATGAATGCCATACATATTGCATACATTCACAGTCAATATTTCTTCAGAATGATAGCTGTCTAACAGAAGTTAAATCCATTTCTCACTTATTCTGACAATGTACTCAACCCAATAAAAGGACCCAAAAAAAGGAGTTGTTAAATAATAGTGAAGTGACGTTGTAATAACAATAACTCATCTCTCTCATTCAGATTAATATTGTCGGGTTTTGTTTTCTTTCTTTTTTTTCTGCTTTGCCAAACGCCACTACGTCAAATGTCCTATTTGGGTTGCCGTACGTAGTTGTCCAATATGGCGGACCATCTCGCACATGCGCAATGCAAATCGAGCAGGGATGCAGATCGGGTAGTCACATTGTTAAACAAATAATCTGACTATTCGCTGAAGTTATTAAAGGTCTCCTATCATGCAAAAGGCACTTTTCAATGTCAACATGTGTCCCTGGTGTGTCAGGGAACTCACAAAGTTTCAGAAAATAAAACCCTCTCTCTTTTCCTCCGTAACCACATCTCTAAAAACGGGGCTACAACGGAGCTGATCCAGATTTGCGTCCGATATGACGTAATATCGGACATGTGGACCCACGGCACTATCAGAAACGTTGCTATCAGAAACAATGAGCGACGTGTTTTGGACGTAATATGGTCTTTGTTTACATTAGCATGGCTAACACTCAGAGCTAACCTGTACTGGAGAGAGCATGTGTAAAGAAGCAGGAAATAAAAAGGAACTCATCTTGTCGTAAACCTGAGAGAGAAAAAGCATTTGAGCTCCAAACTGTTTCAGAGACAATCCTTGATGTGGTTTGGAACATGATATGGCGTTTCATCACGGCAGCATTTAGCTGAGTATCTCGTAGAATTCTGAGCCTAAAAATAGCATAATAGGAGACCTTTTTAAATGTAAAGTGAAGCTGCAGTGGTTCCTTTAAATCCTTTCTTTCCCATAATTAAATGTAAAAAATGGCAGCGTGTATTTTACAAAAAAAATCGTTGTTTCCACAGAATATCTTTGTGAGTTACGACATGGAGCACATTGACTTTGAGACTGAAGACAGAACCCCAAACGGTGAGAATGATGAAAAAACACAATGAAAAACCAGCTCCATTTCTATTTAAACTATTTTTGAGATAGTATCTGATGTCTGTACTCTGTGCGTTTCAGGTGTGTGTTTCCAGGAAAACATGGGGACGAACAACAACTGCTACGTGGTGTCAGAGAGCGGCAGTGAGAGCGACTAAAGAGAACAAAGACAAACACTAAGAAACAAAAATCACTAGTCATCTGTGAATATCTGAGGGTTCAAATAACGTTATGACTTGCTGTATTTGGGATCTTCGTTCTGACCTTGATAGATTTTAGGAATAGAAACTTAGATCAACTTTTCCTTGTTGTTTTAGCACCTTGAGAATTAAGCTAAGGAAAGTGTTGAGTTGGATTCACAGTTTCACGTTAGAGGAACCAAAACTTTTGTCAACGCAAATCGTAGCTTTTTTTCTTGATTTAAAATGTTTGAAATTGTGTTACCTGGTTCAATGGGATTTCTATGTGATTTTGATTGTTGCAAAAATAATCTGTGTCAAATAAATGTTTATGATACTGACACGTTTTTTTCAGTAGGATAATCTCCACTTTATGATTTCTGAGGTGAAAAGCTAACGTTAGGCTATAACGGAACTACAGCACGGTCACATGACTTCACGTCACCACCGCTAAGCTAAAGGAGGCTAATATTGGGCTATAAAGGAACTACAGCACGGTCACATGACTTCATATCACCGCCTCTAAGCTAAAGGTGGCTAATGTTGGGCTATAAAGGAACTACAGCACGGTCACATGACTTCACATCACCACCGCTAAGCTAAAGGTGGCTAATGTTGGGCTATAAAGGAACTACAGCACGGTCACATGACTTCACATCACCACCGCTAAGCTAAAGGTGGCTAATGTTGGGCTATAAAGGAACTACAGCACGGTCACATGACTTCACGTCACCACCGCTAAGCTAAAGGTGGCTAATGTTGGGCTATAAAGGAACTACAGCACGGTCACATGACTTCATGTCACCGCCGCTAAGCTAAAGGAGGCTAATGTTTGTATGATATTAAAGGGATTTT
>NW_011368521.1:4167-6638 GCF_000735185.1 Notothenia coriiceps | reverse complement strand
CACACACACACACACACACACACACACACACACACACACACACACACACACACACACACACACACACACACACACACACACACACACACACACACACAGACAGACAGACAGACAGACAGACAGACAGACAGACAGACAGACAGACAGACAGACAGACAGACAGACAGACAGACAGACAGACACACACACTTGTATAAGTATCTCTACTCTAGGCTATTTTTTATTATATGTACAGCAATTTGGCTCGACCACATTTTTTTTATACATGTGCTATATAAATAAAACTTGATTTGATCTGATTTGACACACACACAACTGCTGAGATGTACACACATAATTAAAACTAATTAAAACATTGTAAAAATGTCCCTGTTTCTCTAAAAATGTAATTTTAATTCTACAGTTATTATTTGTATAGGACGTGAAATCAATATTATTACTTTTCCCACCTTCTTTCTCTGAACAGCCATACAGTACAGTACGTGTCACATATTTGCATAATATTTGTTAAAAGCTGGACGGCATAAACTTACATTTGACTCGAACCCCATTCATGTGTGGTGCTGCAAAGAAATCAAGGAAAAACGTATAATTGATAAGCTTATTAAATCTAATGTTTTTAGGTTTCACGCTTCTTACATACTTCCTTACAGTCCAATGCATCTAACAAAACAAAAAAACACAATCCTTAAATTGATATGAATAAAATATAATAAACATAAGTTGAATTTATTGTTGAATTTTAAAGCTAAATTAGGTGCTTTTTATCCACTCATATTTATTGTCTCTACTAAACACAAAGATATGAAAAAGATTTAAAAAATCCATACATTGGTCTCAAGTAATTTGTAATATGCTAGGTACCTAGTTTTGGGTCACAAAGGTCCATCAGATTTTGTTTTGTTGTGCTTTAGCCTTAATTTATTTGTTCCTATTATATTTCTCAATCAAGCCAAACCTGAATCTGATCAACGAAACAACCACAAACTATTCCTTACACTTCTTAGGTAGAAATACTTTGACTCCTGTCAGTTAATATATCTATAACTCTAATTGTCAGCTCACAAAATAAAATCTGTTTCTCCTCAGTCCTCTCTCAGCCTGCTGCTCTCGAGGAAGATGATGATGATGAGGGGGAAGATGAAGAGCCCACACCTGAACTGAAGAAATCTGTAGACGAGCCTGAAGATAAAAAAGAAGAAGAGTACGATGAAGACGACGATGAGGAGGAGAAGGCGTCGGTGGATGTGATCAAACCCGTCCCTGAAGCTGAGCAGGAAGAGGCTGAAGCAGCAGGTCAGAGGATGACAGATAAAGAATAACTTATTCCACTCTGAAATGCTTTTAATTTCTACCATTATTTCCCCCGTTGTCATATATACTTGTTTATTATTTGTAACTCATTTTAAACTAATGTTTTGACTGAGGAAATAACGTGTTTTGGACCATTTAATAATAAGGGTTAAGAGTATTTGGTGTGTTAGGTGCTTTTTCTAGCTAGTTCATTTATAATACATGAACTCTCTCTAGATATGTCAGTTATATATACTTTACTTCCTCTCAAGTCATTCAGATAGCTTATTAGGGTGTTTAATTTCACATATCTCCATTACATCTCATACTTGTATCTATAACCGATAATGAATACAATTAATTTGATACTCAGAGCTTCTATATCACATGTACCTGCTTTCTTTGTGTTTTCAGAGTGTCCCTGTATGCACTCTGGAAAGGCCAAAGAGCCCGACGCCAAGACAGTGGAGAAAAAAGGTTTGAGATAATTTAGCATGTTAAATGATTGTCTTACATTAAGAACCTGCATTTACAAACACAAAGTAGAGAAACTGTAGACTCTAAAGATTTTTTATTTGGGTTCTTGCACTAAAATGCTGTTTCCTATCTATACAAAATGCTAAATTCATACTGAATATACGTTTTTGACTTACTGCAGTTCAATCAGGAGAGACGGTTTTGATGTACGAATACATATTTGTTGCCAGGAATATACAAATGAATGTAATGGAGTTTTGCGATTAGGCCCCGTTTTGCGGGAGTATCATTCGGGAGGGGAGAACCGATCCGATGAAACCCCAAAGGTCTAGAGTCTAGACTCTGGTGGTGGTGAATGGATAGTTGGGTTCGGTCTGAAGGGGAGTGGCTTAGCTTGACCCTGGTAGTGGTGAATGGATAGTTGGGTTCGGTCTGAAGGGGAGTGGCTTAGCTTGACCCTGGTGGTGGTGAATGGATAGTTGGGTTCGGTCTGAAGGGGAGTGGCTTAGCTTGACCCTGGTAGTGGTGAATGGATAGTTGGGTTCGGTCTGAAGGGGAGTGGCTTAGCTTGACCCTGGTGGTGGTGAATGGTTGGGGTCGGTCTGAAGGGGAGGGGCTTAGCTTGACCCTGGATTCAGAGGGACAGGAGGTGAAAAGGGGGGGAGGAGGGTTGCGTCGAGTCACCTGAAATGACAGCTGTC
>NW_011368521.1:0-4127 GCF_000735185.1 Notothenia coriiceps | reverse complement strand
AAGTATTCAGATTTTTTCTTAATTTTTTTTCCTTTTTTCAATTATTTTAGATTTTTCTGAAAAATGTCAAAAGAAAAATGGTAAGTAAAAAATGAAGTCAGAATGTCAGAACTTTGAGAACAATTTCAGAATATTGATATTTCAAGAAAAAGTAAAATGAAGGACTTTTTCCCAAAAGGGTAAATAATGACTCTTTTTAACATTTTGGAATTTCTTTTGCAAAATCTCCGCATTTTGACTTTTTTTCTAAAAATATCAAAGAAAAATAATTTTTCTCAAAATCTCTCAAAATAGAATTTTCCCTTGAAATATCAATATTCAGATTTTTTTCTTAAAATTCTGACTTTTTCTCAAAATCCTGACTTTATTCTTCAAATCACATCATTTGTACTTTTCCTGAAAATACTATATAATTAAGGAAAAACAATAAAACACATATTCTGACTCTTTTCAGATATCCAAGTTGTTAGTGCTTCACAGGAACATGCAAACAACATCAAATCCCCGTCATGCCATATATTCCCCTTCCCCCCTAAAAAAGGGTCTCATTGCAGTAGAATTATCTCCGTCTGGTTCCAAAACAAATAAAACGTTGCTGCTCCAAATTTGTGAAAGATGAATCTATTTTCTTTTAACAAGTTGCTCGAAACAGGAAACGTCTCCGTTTGATCCTCTGTTTGTTGGATCTTATTCAACATCTGTGAAGAATGAGCCTCAAACTTAAAACTGTTGAAGCAATCAGATTTCAATCCAAATTAAATGCTTCATGTGCATTTATCCAATTTTCTTTTGGATAGCGATCCAACTATTTTAAAAGCTCATGAAGTGACACAAAAGAGTGTATTTGTTCTTTAATGGGAACATTTGTGGTTCAATCTTGATAACAGATTGTAAAGTCTTGTAATGACGACTTGATGCTGAACACATTTCTCCCAATGCTTTATTTAAGTGTCGTTCCTACTGAAAATCACATTCTGTAAGTTCTTGACATCTGCCGTTGTTTTCCATCAATGATCACGAAAACATAGCTTTTTTATTTGACATTTTTGGCTTTGGTTCTGACCCATCTGGTCGTGAACACAGCATACATTTGCTGAGTCCTTTATGAATTAAAAAGAGATACAAAAGACTTGATAAGATGAGGATTCTAGTTCAGTTTTTGACAATATGACAGTAGCATCATATTTGTATCATGCATAGGACCAGATGCAATTTAAGTGTTTTTAAGAAATGAAGCTCATCGCAAGTTCAACCAGGAAGACCGTCTTTACTCATTCATTTCCTATATCTACGTTACTACTCTCTCTCCTCTTCTCAATAAGTGATCGGGGGCGTCACTCCCCAGCTTAACCAATCACTTCGCTCTATTCTCACAAGCCTATCATAGCGCTCTGCTAACCCTTTAAAATCTGCTCTCCCCTCTGACTGCTGTCATTTCAGGTGACTCGACGCAACCCTCCTCCCCCCCTTTTCACCTCCTGTCCCTCTGAATCCAGGGTCAAGCTAAGCCCCTCCCCTTCAGACCGAACCCAACTATCCATTCACCACCACCAGGGTCAAGCTAAGCCACTCCCCTTCAGACCGAACCCAACTATCCATTCACCACCACCAGGGTCAAGCTAAGCCACTCCCCTTCAGACCGAACCCAACTATCCNTTTTTTCATATGTAGGACTTTAATCTCAAGATGGCAAAAAATGTTTTTTTTTTTAATTCTCAACACTTTTTTAGCAAAATCTAAAAAAGTCATAATTTGGAGATTTTGCTAAAAAAGTGTTGAGAATTAAAAAAAAAAACATTTTTTGCCATCTTGAGATTAAAGTCCTACATATGAAAAAAAATCAATATTCTGAATTCTTTCTCAACATTCTGACATTTCTGACTTTTTCTCAAAATGTCAACATTCTGACTTTATTTTTAAGTTATACATTTTTGTTGTGATTTTTTTCTGTAAATATTGACTTGATTCTGAAAATCTCAAAACCCAAACAACAACAACATTTTAACATAATTAAAATGGCTCTACAGTTAATAATAACGAATACACTGACGACACTGTGGTAGCGACCTGTCAATCACTGTTAGCCCCGCCCTAAAGCATACATCACTTTATCCTCTAAATGGGAATATTATTTATTAAATCAACATTTTGCAGAAGACTTGAGACTATAGACTGAAACCTTCAGTCAAGAAACAAATCAGTCAAAGGTTTGCAAAGGTAATAATCCAGTAAGAAGTGGACTACTTGTCTCATAGACTTCTATTCATTCAGCCCACTGCTTGATATTAGAGAGAAGTTGAATGCACTTCCTTTATTCAGTTTTCATGCACAAAGGTTTTAGCAGTAAATCTACAGAAAGTAATTTAAGTACAAATATGTTCCACAAAGGTTCAGCATGCAGTGTGAGCACTTCAGTGAAGTGTTGAAAGAAGCAATAACATTTGCACATTCTTTTGGAAAGGTCTTTTTGCAAAATGTAAACACGACGTACAGGAAGAATGAAGGGGAAGATTAGAGGAAGTTCAAGTGTTCTTCTAAGGTCTCCTCTGATTGGTGGAGAAGGATCCTCTGGAGCAGCTGTCATTATCCTCAGTCTTTAGACAAACTGTCTCCAAAGTGTAAAAGCAGAGAGAGCCCATGAGGGGAATAGATAACACGAGGAGAGCGAAGTGGACTTCTCTGCGGATGATTTGATGGGAATCTTTCTAAGCTTAGCTTCGAGGAATGTCTCTAGTGTATGTTTTTCATATCGGATATGCTTCAGATTCTTGGTCTGCATTTATCCCCGACTGAAGCCAGTTTCCTTCAGTCGGGGTTTTTCTAGAATCAGCTTCTCTTCTCTGGTTTCTATGAATGCAAATCGTTTTGGCTTTTGTTCGGCATTGTCTTTGGTTTGGACATCCGTCTCCTTGCACTTTATTATGAGATAAGATTCAAGGCTCTTATTGTCATGTGTACATAGCTGCAGTGTAGATATATATGCATGTCAAATAAATTGTGTTTTTAAGAATAAAGCAAGGATTAAGAAAAAAAACTGAGAATATTGATATTTCAAGAAAAAAATCAATTTCTTTAGATTTCTAGAAAAAAGGCAATTTTTTTATATTTTTTGAAAAAGTCCAAAATCAAGACAATAAAAAAAATGTCATTTTTTGCCATTTTGAGAAAAAGTACATTTAACTTTTTCCTTGAAATACAATATTCTGATTTATTTTCTCAAAATTCAGAATTTTGAAAATTTAACATTTCTGACTTTTTCTCAAAAAGTAAACATTCTGACTTTATTTTGAGCTTATCAATTTTTGTTATACTTTTTTCAGAAAAATCAAAACATTTGGACTTTTTTCAGAAAAATCCAGAAAAATTGGACTTTTTCTCAGAAACATAAAAAAAATTGGACTTGATTCTGAAAATCTCCGAACCCAAACAAGTCTCCTTCCTTCCTTCCTCCTCTCTGCCCCCATCGCTTCCTTGGCCTCCTTCCTTCCTCCCTACTCTCATCCCAATCGCTGCCTTGGCCTCCTTCTTTCCTCTCTCCTCTCATCCCCCATCGCTACCTTGGCATCCTTTCCTTCCTCCTTCCTCTCTACCCCCATCGCTACCTTGGCCTCCTTCCTGCTGACAGAGATTCATCACAGCATGACTCCTTCATTTTCTTCCCTCACCTCCTTTCTCCTCTCATGTCTCCTTGAATCCCCTGGACATCTTGTCTCCTTTCTCCTCTCATGTATCCTAGAATCCCCTGGACATCTTGTCTCCTTCCTCCTCAGCTCCTTTCTCCTCTCATGTCTCCTAGAATCCCCTGGACATCTTGTCTCCTTCCTCCTCAGCTCCTTTCTCCTCTCATGTCTCCTAGAATCCCCTGGACATCTTGTCTCCTTCCTCCTCACACCATTTTTCACGAAAGAAGTTGATTTTCAGTTACTTTTAGAAGAGATGATTTCCTTCTTTACTTTCATGCAGCTGTCATCACTAACGTTTAAACTGATGTGTGTAGAGAGACGGATTTGTATTTCACAAATATCAATGATATATCAAAAGCGTCTGTACTTTAGTGCAACAAAAGGCTCAAAGGTCTCGTGTACTTTAGTCACTTTCTTTTAGAAGAAAGTTGTTCTTAGTTTAGC
>NW_011368520.1:0-98744 GCF_000735185.1 Notothenia coriiceps | reverse complement strand
AATTATTTGTTGTATTAAGAGTGATATTTAATTATTGTTGTGACCAGTCGGAACCTGATACTTAAGTTGCACGTGCATTGGTGTGATTAATGATCCAGAAAGCGATGCACGTTTACTCGCGTGCGCTGTGCGCCGTGCGTTTGTTTTACAAAACATGGCGAAGCAAATTAAGTTGTTTGACTGTGGGGTAAAAAGTTCGGCCAACCCCTCAACTTCTCAAACAAATGTTCAAAGTGATTCAACTGATAAAGCAAAGAGGAAATGTGTAAAGTCTTGGGAGGTGAAATATATATTTACATTCTGCTCCGTTGTGCATTCACTTCCGGTAAAAGATCCTACAAAATAAGAGTCCCGATCTTGATTACGACCAAAATAAAAGTGCTAAACGAAACTTTACCATAGGAAAATATTGGCATACAAATATAATCACTTCTATAAAAAGGTAACACATTTTAAATATACTTAGACATATTAAATGTAATTTACAGCATTAATAATTCATATCTAATTCTTAACTGTGAATGGTTTTCATTTATTTAACATTAGAAAGGTATTAGTCTGGCCAATCCAAGACTTCAATGCTGAAGGGCNGAGCATTCGGCCGCTGGGCTGGTAGGGGTGGACCCTGCGCCGCACCGGACACAAGACGGCGGGCTAACAACAGACGGCTAACAAGCTAACAAGACGGCTAACAACAGATGGCTAACAAGCAGCTAACCCGGAAGAACCGTCCGCTCTCTTCTTCGTTTTTTTCAGTGGTACAGGAGCAGCATATAGTTGTCACAAGCCTAGAGCGCCCTCTGGTGGCTGTAGACGGTTCATGTCAGTCAGCATGAATTGACATTTAAAACATATATACGTCGCTCCTGACTATAAGTCGCAGGACCAGCCAAACTAGGAAAAAAAGTGCGACTTATAGTCCGGAAAATACGGTAGTACAGATTTTTGGGTAGAATGGATTACAATAAAATTATTTTAAACATTTTTGAAGTGTATCTTGTTTATATTTCTATGGCACAACCACTATCGTATATAATCTGTAGTCTTTAGAAATGGCACAAGCTCAGGCCTTTCTGTTCCATGTCTTTAGATTATCTGACTGTGTATTGAGATAAATGTCTTAAAATAGCCGTAGCATGGCCTCATCACGTTCTTTTGTGCTCAGTCACATCAGTGAATCCTGCTTCTTGAAACTCGACTTGGTCAGACAGGAGCCGCTTCAGGATTGTGTGGATTTTTGTGTTTCACAAGAAGTTACAGACTAATTCCTAAGAGCCTGTAATTTGGTTGACTTAATGCCTGTCGCTTGCTCTCATCTTTCTGGTTGACCCGGGGAGACGTAGTACTTAAAGCCTAAAGGCCTTTGCCTCAGCAATCCCCAAAGGACCCTGAGTCAGCTCTGTGAACAGTTGGCTAGTTCTGTTCTCTCTTTTATGCTATGTCTTTATTATTAAACAAGAAGATTATAAATAACACAATATAGGCAAGAATTGCAAAAAACAAATCAAATTAATTGTGTTATTGAAATGATACCAACTGTATCCCTCAGATTTGTTTCATTACAAGTGAATGAGTGTGTGTGTTTTCATGTCTTCTAAATCAATTACAATGACAAGAACATAACTAACTTTTTGCAAATATAAGAGAAGTTATGGTTATTAAGGGGGTAGACTTCCTATTTCAAAAAAGTATTTAACCTTGAGGTAGAAGTGACACTGCACAAAGATGGTTTTGAGGATTTACCTGCTGTAGAAAAAAAAAAAATGTATTATTAGAATTAAGAAATATTTGAGTAGAAGGACACTCATCTCCTGGAGGGATTTCAGACTCTTGGCAAAGTAGTGATTAACAATAAATCATGATAAAGCAGTGCTTTTAGACGCCTGCATCATTCAGCACCAACGATTACAGCAAACACGTTCCATGGTCTAAGCCCTGGACTTTAGGTCTAAACACACGGAGGTGCAATTTCATTGAATTCAAAATATATCTAACTGTGTTTGTTATGATATGAGTGATTGTAAAGGCTAATGTTAGGCAATTTGCATATGACAGTGTCCACAGTGAAACATCGCAATGGACAACTGCTACTTTTATAAAGGTATTGCTATCTTTACTGATCAAAATGTCATGACATGTATTACATTTAAAATTGATTTGAATTAAATTCAAATGAAATCAGAATTTTTGGCTCAATGTCCAAAACTTTCAACCATCTCAATCAATCAATCAATGTTTATTTATATAGCCCAATATGACAAATGTTATATTTGTCTCAGTGGACTTCACAGTTTGTACAGAATATCAGTATGACAATACGACACTCTCTGTCCTTAGACCCTCACATCTTACAACTTCCGGAGAAAACCCACAGTTTAAAGGGAAAAATGGGAGAAACCTCAGGGAGAGCAACAGAGGAGGGATCCCTCTCCCAGGACGGACCGACGTGCAATAGATGCCGTGTGTAAAGCGAAAAGATAATACATTTTACAGCATAGGTAGACCAAATGTTTGGAAATGCATGTGTGTATAATAAGAAGATGAATCCACGAGGATGTCAGCAATCTTGTGGGAGCCATCAGGGAAGTAGTATGATGAGAGTCAGGCAGGACCGCAGAGACAGGTTCAGCCACGACTCGAAGTCCAGGACTCAGATCCAGAACCCTGCAATGAAATATGTCCTCGTTCATTGGCCCAGTACTAGTACGGTTCCATCGATAACATTTCCTATAATATGCACCAGTTCCATTCAAACCAACTGAATGCTGATAGCAATGCAAAGCTGTTAAACTTGAAAGAACCGAAGATTCACATTTCTGTAAGACATTGCAAGGCAATCACAGCACAACTCCTTCCTTCCCTGATTTATCAGTTGATATGGCAGACTATGCAGTATAGTGAAAACCTATACAACTAACGTAGTACTTAAACTAGTAGACCAAATCTACTTTGATGAAATATTACTCAAAATAGAGTAGAGGGCAAGCAACAGTTAAATAATTGTTATCAAAAGCTTGGATAGCGTTAATTTCTGTTGCACTTTGATTCTTGCTGTCAGTAGATCTCTTTAATTGAAATGCAGGTATGCTACATTTAACAAAGTATCTGAAATGGCTCAGGCTTTTTATAGCTCTGATACCTTAATCTGCCCCGGGATGCTGCAGGTTGGCCAGCACCATTTCAGATAGTGTTTATTATCCTTCTGAACACACCATGACCTTGATCAGAGATTGACACACATTGTTGTGAAATTACATGTTGGTATGTTTTTGGGGCCTCATACGATATTTGTCCATAGCAACAGGAAGCTATGGGTTAACTTCAGTGGCGAGCCGTGAATTTTATACCTAGGCCCTCTGACCTTTGTACTGTCATTTAGGGCTGCACGATATTGAAAAAAACTGACATTGCGATATGTTTTTCCCCTGCGATATATATTGCGTTTTTTTTAACTATATTTAACCGGATGAAGGATTTTAGTCACGGACGTCTGGATCTTAACTGGTTAACTCATCATACCTTAAGTCATGATCTAACATGTCATGATAATGCATGTTGCTTACCCTCAAATAAGGGGGTTCATCTGTGAATGAAGAAGAGAAGAGCCTTTTTGTATCCAAAATAGTTCCAGATGGCAGATGTTGCTTTTCTTTTTGGAAGTAAATCTTCATTCTCGCCGGTATTGTCCTCCGGTTCCTCGCTCATTTTTTACCGGTGTTTTGATGGTTTGCATGAGAGCCGCGCAAGTTTTCCTTTTGTAGCAAGCAGCAAAATAATTGTAACATGACGTGTTCGAGTTAATGTACCTACTTAATATTGCACATCCAAAAAAAAAAGGTGCACGTCCCTGCGATGTGAATATCGCGCATGCACATATCGCGGTTATCGCCATGACACGATATATCGTTCAGCTCTACTGTAATTTGACATTACTCTCTCATTGAGTTACTGTAGCGGGCCCTCTGTGAATTTACAGCAGGACCACCAATCAGCTCCTATCTTCACCTCGCAGAGACAAGCTTCTTTCATTTAACCCTTCACTCAGGGCTCAACGCTAACTTTTAAAAGTGGTTGCCAGGCTGGCAACCAGGCATCAGCTTTTGGTTGCCAAAACTGAAAATACGGTTGACATGTTAGTCACCTTATATTTTAAATAATTAAGATACTATACAGTAAACCTAACCTAATAATGAACATGTGACACAAAAGAATGTTCAAATGCTTTACAATAAGTAATTAATGCAATTATTTGAAACTTAAGTGGTAGTAAACTTGTCCACCCTCAATTGCTGGTATACTAAATACCAGAGTGCAGCTGTTGTCATGTCCTTCACAGATCCCTCACAAATGAATTGAGCAAGTCACTAGTTTCTTGGTCGTCCGTTGTCTCCCTTTCAAATGTGGGTTTTCTTGACCTTTGTGCTGATCCCCACCATAGATCCATTGGCCCTTCAGCATTGAAGTCTTGGATTGGCCAGACTAATACCTTTCTAATGTTAATAAATGAAACCAATTCACAGTTAAGNAACAATATGCTAAAAAAAAAGATAAAAAAGTTACATAATTTTCTAAAATATAAGAACTGCTACAGGATTCAATTTGTAGATTTGATTTGTTTTTGATCTGTATTTTAGAAAATTATGTAACTTTTTTATCTTTTTTTTTAGCATATTGTTTATTATATTATAACTTAGTACTTTTTTAACGCATGTAAGATATGCAACACTAAGCTGTCTGTGGCTCTTTCCTGCTGTAACGCTGCAAATGTCCCCTCTGTGGGACTAATAAAGGTATTCTGATTCTGAATAGGAACGCCGCAAATACTGTTTTCAGCTTTAAAAGAAGAATTACTACCTCATAGTTGTATGCCTCAACCAACCAGTCAAGTTACAGTTTACATCCATGTCTTTTCTTTATGAAAAGACCATATTTGCATATTCATTAATATGAGATGGGGACAGAAATGTTGTTTTGTAAGGTCACTTGGACCTTGACTTTTATTCACCAAATTCTTATCTGTTTAACCTTGAGTCCAGAAGGACGTTTATGCTCATTTCCTAATGTCAATGTCCTTAAGCGCCTTCCCAAGATATCATGTTCACAAGAAGGGACAAACAACCTGATGTATGGACAGCTGGGTGCGTAGTGTACTGAGGGACAACTCAGGGTTTTCTCTGGAAGTTTTTCCTTGTACGATGTGAGGGTCTAAGGACAGAGGGTGTCGTATTGTCATACTGATATTCTGTACAAACTGTGAAGTCCACTGAGACAAATGTAACATTTGTGATATTGGGCTATATAAATAAACATTGATTGATTGACAACTCAAAAACACAATGCATAGAGGCATAAAAGAAATGTGTGGATCCCAAGTGTATCTATTCTTCTTGACATAAAGGGTATGAATGATTACCGGTTCTTACAGGAATGGAGGAACTACAGCAAACAGTTGATGCTGCAGAAAAGCAGATCATCATGGGACTGCACAGCATCTGCACTTCTGTGTATTTGCTCACCTTAACATACAGCAGACAATAAAATACAGAACAGTACAACAAACAAGCTGAGGAAGGTAATGATCTTCCTATTTTTGCTTAGGATCCTCTTTTATACCTCAGATCAGACTAACATCTGCTAATCGTACCCGACTTGAGGACATGAAATGCAGGAAGTAGTGACTAGCAATGTGATGTAATTGGTCACTCTAAAATATAGATCTGGTTCAGTATCACAAATATATAAAATTACATTTATAGTTATACATTTAATACGATTTAAAGTGACTTCCCATATGGAGCCAGGACATTCCTTTTGTTTTTAGAAACACTAATTACAAGGGCTGCACTCAGCATACAACCTAAAAAGAGTGTGATAACCTTAACTTCAGACAGCAGCGCTTAGTAATTCTAATTAACCTTTGCATTTGTAAATGTTCTCGATACAAGTCTTAGAGCATCTATGCAATTGCAATTAACAAACAAAGGGTAGATGCACTTAACATAGGTGCCATAAGAGCTGTTTCACAAACCATGTTCATGGCAACAAAGACTTTAGAGTAAGTAGTTGGGGTAAAAGGATTGCTCAAAACAGAACACACTCTTGCTGATTAGTTTTAAAAGTAGTCTACTTAAATAAAATAGGCAGCAAAACAAAAATAGAACAGAATAATTCACAATGTGTGTAGTTGTTTTGTTGTGACTTGATGGTTTGATTTAATTAAGCCAATGAAGACTTTGGTAGATGTAAATGTGTTAAAAAAAATAACCAGGGAAACTTTACAACCCAACTTTGCAAAATGTAAATGTTATTCCTGTATAAGAATCAGTGACTTATAGTGAACCCTAAATGTCACCACCACCAAGAGCTATAATTCAGATTCCAGATATCGACACATCTATCCATATGTTGCTGATGACACAATTTGTTTTGATGTTTGATGAAATCCCAATTGCTAACTAACTGTCTGTACCTTCTGTGATCTGCTAAACCAACTCGGGCAGTAAATTCAGGCTTTATTGTCTGCAGGCCGATGCAAGTAGGGGATGTAATCAGGAGATGCAAAGTGCAGCTCTCTAATTGCATCATTAGCTAAACCAATGACTCAGTCACAGTGACTTCAGCCTCCCCCTCCCCCCCACCTCCTCTGCCCCATCCAGAAATAGGGAGTCAAGCCTCAAGCTCTTTACTGTACAGCTGCTCAAGCAGAATCATTCTAACATGTTATGTGCAACAGCGCAAAATGTTAGCGTTCCAGAAATATCTGACTGAAAAACATAGCATTAATGAGCCTGTGCTATTAAACATGTCATCAGGACACTATTTACAAATTGATGTGTGTCTTTCAGGGAATGGAAACAATTCGTTTTACAGAAATTAAACATAAGCTCAGGCAAACAATGTAGTGATGTTGCCACAACATGAGAAGCATAGCCCCGTCTAACATTTTGAAGAGGGCTAACAACTAGCCTAAATATGTTTCAAAGAGTGCCCAGGGATAACAGTCATATACAGGCACAAAATCGTGATTTAGAAAATGTGGGTTTTGATGTAATGCGATTTGGACAGTAAACAATGCTCTCTTGGTGCACAGTAATGGAAACAGAGCCTGGCCGTCTTTTTTGGCTCACTTGGTTGTACAATGGTGGGTGAAAAAGCAATTTAAGTGGCCTTTTTATTTAGATGAACCCTGCCTTGCTGTGGTACTGCATGTTTTGCTAAGGATGACTAAGAGCCGGTTTCCCAGCAATTGAAAACGCAGTCAAAACCAGAAATGAACTTGTTATGCGTAATGCGTTTCCTTTCTGTAAAGTGGAAGAGGTGACGGTAACACCTCTGGTACTTCCTGTTTTAAGTGCTGAAAACGCACATTATCGCATAACCTTGACGGGTCGCTTGTTAATGAAGGTGTCCCAATGATCTGTCCCTCTCTATTATGAGAGGTCATCAAAAATAATGACAGCTTTTGTCAATTCAACATTATGAGATTGTAATGGGGCTCTTTTTAACACAATGTATGCAGGCAAATAATTTCTTGTTGTATTATTTAGTTCGTTTTGTTTGACAACGGACTGATGGAGGAATTAACCTGGCTCTGCCGCACTATGTTAGCTTCAGTGTGCAGCACAGCCTGACTGCAGCTGAGGATGGAGAGCTTCTGGACCTGACGTCTCCATGTCGGGTCACATCTGCGGAACGCCGCGTTACTCGGACTTTCCTTAGCAGTGCTTAACCTGAACGTATTTGAATTCTAATAATGTGTGATTAGTGAACGTTACCTCAGGCAAACGGTATTCCACCCCGGAGAATTGAGACATACTGTCAATACATTTTGCCATGGATTGCAGCGAACTTGAAGCTCACCATTCAGAACACTTAGTACGCTCGCTAATCACGTATAATACAAAATGACTCCTAATCACAAACACCTGCTCCTTTAATGGTAACGTGTGCCTGGGTTGCTGTTGTGTTATTAACTGCCGACAACGTTACAATGTTCATTTTTACACCCTTAGTAGCTAGTTACCGTGATTAACGTTGCGTAAAACCGCTTTGCAAACATACATTAGCAGACATAAGTGCTATTAAGTGCCAGTAAACCTATTTCGTAAGAACGTTAATGTTGTCAAAGTATACATAATCCATACAGCAGCAGCAAATGTTCTTACCTTTGCCGAAATCAGTCTCTTCCTTTTTGACTGGAGTACCTCTGTGGATTGTGTTGCTCTGGCTGACTACCACGCGCTGCAACGTAGCCCCGCCCTGTTGGCTGCGGGCGCGAGGCCATTGCTCAGTTAGAATACAACAGCAGAAGGTCCCTGGCTTGTCATTGGCCAGACCACCTGCCAATCTATTTGGATTCTGCTTCCCGCGTTTTGAGCAGTGCTGCTCTCACAATACATTATGATGCAGCCTATATTTAGGTGTCAACAACTGCAGACATGTGAAAACAAGGGACGCAGTGACCTCCAGTATTAATATAGCCTACCGCAAATAAGACAGACCCATGTTTGTCACACTTATGTTTTTAATGTAAAGGGAAAGAATAAAAGTAGTCAAAATAATGATCAATAAGAGGGCAAATGTAATATATGTCTTAAGCTGCGATTCCAGCTGAGTAGGCTATTTATTTGTTAAATAACAAATGGATGCCTTTCATTGCCAACCATGAAAGACAGAGAAAGACAATAACCTGTCAGAACAGAAACATCCTTTTGTCCCTAAGGGAGCATGATTTGTCACTAGTGACTTTGACTTTGTGCCAGCTACATTGGATTAGCTGTCTCAGTAGTGAAAGACTTCTGTAGTGGGCAGTGCTGCTTGCTTGCAGGATGTAAGTGTACATGGCTACAGTCAGTCTTTCATAACAAGAGGAGCCTTGACTTGAGCTGCAACCTCAGCCCCCAGAAGTTCCTCTACAATCGTCAGGGCAAACTCGAAACTGGTTCCTGGCCCACGGCTGGTGATGTAATGTCCATCCTTCTGTACTCGAGCCTCTGAATATTTATAGTGGTCTAAAAAAAGACAAAGAGCAATACCATAAGAATAATCACAACATAAGAGCTTTCGTCTACAGACTGATAGCCACCCTTCAGACATCCCACTGTAGTATAAGCACTTACCTAGAGATAATCTATCACAATTTGAACTGACCCAATTCTAGTATGTTCTGTCAAATTCATGAATCTGCCTTCACCTGTGTGGTGTGCTCTTCTCTGCATAGTGACATGATGTTCTATAGTTGAAAAATAACTGATACAGCACCATCTTCTGCCCTTTACAAATAATTACAATTCCTCCTTTAATGAGTTAGAGCTGCAAATGTTTGAGCCACTAGCTGTACATTAAACACATTTTTCCACATGTTTGTTTGCATGAAGTGTTTGATTTTTACCTCCAGCCATCATCTTCTCCTTCATGGCAGGATGCGTGGTGACTGTGCTGCCGTAGCCAATGCCATGTGCCAGAAGAGCAGTGGGACCTACAAAAGGGCAAAGATGTTTTAGGTTATTTCAACTGCTTCCTGTGATACGTTGACACTTCTTTTGCTTACTACTATGTTATGCAGTTAAAAATAAATACACTGAATCATCGAATCACTTCCCTCAAGCTAAACAAAAAATCCAAATACAGAAAATGCAGCACTTAACATAAGGCATTGCAGTCAGAACATTATGTCCTAAAAAAGTGTCCTCAACTGTGCCATTGTTTCTAAGAATAAACTCATTAAACCTACAGTTTCAGCCTCGCCAAAGATTCTGCAGCATATTGAAATGAGAGAAAAGAGGAGAGGCTGAAGACATTGACTGCTGCTGCATTAACTTTGGCAACGTCCTACCACTGCAGTGAGCTCATCCAAAAACTGTTAATAAATAGAAAGTTATTGATTGTGCTCCTTGGCTGCCTTCCCATGCAGTCTAAACATTACATTTTCCCCTGGCTGAACAGCAGGATGCCAGGTAAAGCCTAGCTTACTCCTGTTACAAAAAAGTCCCCACCCAGAGGACGCCAGTCTGGGTGAGAGAGAGACCTTCTGAGAACCAGAGCCAGACAGCGAGGCAGACGTAGAGAGATTTAAGATAATAGCCATATTTCTATTATCTGATGAAACTATATAAAATAAATTATAATATGATTATGTTTTGTGAACATGCATGTAACAAATATAAATTCAGAATAATAAGTCTTGCAACTGTCCCTCTTGCTGGCAGGTTCATTAAACTGTATATTCCTGTGAGGATTTCACTCATTTTCTAGGACACCCTTCAATCCACTTTGCCGCAGTGGTCCCCGTCCTTATTCAATATGTCCTTCCAGTGTCCTTTCTCTGCATACCGAGACTGTCAAATACAATGTCAGGGCTTTTGGGTTCAGTCAGAGACAGTTATTAATCAAACTCTCAACCTTCCGTTCAAAAAGGCCATCAATTAATGAAGCATGTCATCCGTTAACTGTACATGTAATACAGTGATAAACTATTTCAAGGGCACATCTGGTGAATGAAAGATACCCGAAAACCACCATGTAGACATAAAAACTGAAACAATGTTTGTCTAAGAATGTAATTCTATTTGCCAGCAACATGAGTTTTGCATTGGGGATCATGTTGAATTTAAACTTGAACCCATAAAAGGCATCAGTACTTGAGCTTTGTGCTGTGTAATAATTAGGATATGTTTTCACAAACTGTACCTGCACAGATGGCAGCGATCAGACCCTTTCTGCCATCTTGTTCCTTTAGCACCTCCTTCACAGCAGGAGACTGCAGGACAGCATGGAAAACAGATCCACATGAAGTTATTTGCATGCCATGTGATTGCAGTTTATTTGCTGACTATTATACAATCATTCAAACAAACGGGCAATGATAACATAACATATACAGTGCAAAAATAGACTTTTTTATTGTTTAAAAAAATCTGTTTTAAATACAACCACAGATTTATTAAACATTCAAATCTATCCAAATCATTTAATGAAATTGCAGACTTTTATAGGTTTTAGTTTCTGAAAATTATTATTATTATTATAAGTTATTAGAGTTAGTATATTATCAATATGTTAAAGATTCTAAAGCTGAATGTACAACCATTGACATCAAAAACAGTCCATGAAGCAGTAACTCTATACTTAAATGTAAATGATGTTATTTTATGTTAGTAAGACCTTCAAAACAACTAATCATCTTATTATATTAACGAATGGGGTCCCACATGGTGTTGTCCCATTCTTCCATGTACCGATTGGAATTTATCTAAATCGGAATCAGAATCTGACAATATTTGGTGTTGTTTTCCGTATGTTGTTGTCAATCAAATCTGATCAAAGCACAACCACACAGACCTTCATAGAGGCAGGTGAGTGAATGTGTTGAATATTTTAAATGTTAGTTTATATGTGAAAGTTCAGGGCAATTGTTCTTGAACTCTTTATTCAACTCAACTTTACCTTATGACAAAAAAGGGACAACCATTGGGCTACCAATGGGCTGAAACGGGCCATGGAAAAACCCTAAATGTGATTGTTACCTTAGCAGATCAAAACATTTAGAGACTGTTGGATCTAAAGGCAGTCTGAGTGTTTCTCACCTCAGCCAGATTCTGAGCTCCAGGCATTCCCCCTGGAAGAAGCACCACATCGTACGGACCCTGAGAGACAAACCATCAATGATATAGATGAACTGTAATGGCTTGATATTGTCAAACACCATTCAGAATGCAAAAAAGGATTTGTGTATGTTTTCCCCTACAATGAACTTGCCTTGCTGTTTGGCGCATAACAATAGACATAGTACAGACAATGGAAAATATCAAGGCATACAAACATTAATTAAACAAATTGACAGTACAAAAGAAAGGAAAATACATACATTAGATTTAAAAATGAAGATCTTTTTTTATGATAATGCTTAATACTGTTAGTTCAAAAGGATATTTTTATCATGTTTTGATTAATGGAGCTGATCAAACTGAAAATATATCCATAAAAAAATACAAAATATAATAAAGTGAAGCATGTAATGTAGTGTTAGTAGATAGAAGCTGAGCCCAACCTGTGCGATGGCCTCCTCCAGACTGGCATCAGGACAGATGACGACGTTTCTGCTGCACTGTACTGGCTCTTTGCCCGTCAGGCCCGCAACAGTCACTGCAATCTGCACGTTTGGTAAAAACGATATAATTAGCATAAAATCACTATGTGTGAGATGTTACTTAATGCTTTCACCCAAGTCGTGTACTTAAGTACAATTTTGAGGTAACTCAACCTTTTAAAGGTCTGAGTACTTCATCTAAAACTAAAAGGCCCAACTTGGCATCCTGTCTGTTTATGGTTGATGGAGACCTTTATTTTGAAGGCTATCAAATGGCCGAGGAGTGCAAAGAGTTTGACATTTAACTTGCCCTCAGTCTGCACCATCGACTGTATATATAAAGCTCTGGCCCTGTCCATGGTCTGACTCTGCACTAATTGTAAAGGCTGTCAAAACTGTTAACAACACAATTTAACCTACACATTAGATAAATGCTCAACACTGTGTTTTCTGATAATTGATAAAGTAATAGCAGTAGGACTTAACATGGCACTTCTGCAAAATAAAATAGCCTAATCAAATCCTGATAGTGTAGTGCACTGACTGAAGGGGTTGCATTACTATAAACCAAGCAAGGTATCTTGCCTGTAGCATTATTATTATTATTATTATTATTATAAGCTACCTAGCTAGCAAGCTAACTGCTAGCATACAACAAGTCAACAAACCCCAGCTCTACGCATGATGTCCACAGGAATGACAGTCTCCATCTCCTCTGCACCTTTAGACAGGATCACTAACGCCTTCTTTCCTGCCATGGTTATCTCGCAGTAATGCTACTTTCAGGAGCAGAGACGCTAACTTAGTTCAGCTGAAACTTCTAGCAGCAACTAGCATGCTCAGCAGAGGTTTTGACAGGAGCAGGGTTGCCAGACTGCGCCCTCTATCCCTCTTTCACAGACGGTGCTCCATGTACAACGCGATATTTAAAAATAAACCTGTCCTGTACGCCATACACTTCTTCTTTGAGGGTTTTTTTTCATGAAAGTTGTCATCCTCACCTTTGCATCAAAAATACTGGACTCACACTGACAAACAACACCAACTAATATGTATAAACTAATTGAGTAGACACTCTCAGGGGATGCTTATTTGGACACAATCAAGTAGAAGAATGGTCTTATTTTGTGTAAAAATGTGCCTTAAAACGTAAGCAAGAGACACAAAACTATTTACCTTCAGTATTATTAAGGGTCATGCACACATAAAGTACCAGGAGAGAGATTGTACTAACTGTGATATGGAGCAGCTGTTGCTAGCATTAATTCCACTGAGATAAGATAAAATAAGATACACAAATATGATTATTTTGACAACAACTTTACACAAAAGGTTGTCTTGCCAGTGAGAGTTCAGCTACAATCAAGCATCAAAGCAAGGTGCTTGTAATGGCCTTTAATACCAAACACTACATGCTTTCTTCCAGCAGGTGGAGGTATTGACCAACTATTGTAGAGGGGATGTCAAAGGAACTTGAAAAAGAGGTTTACATAGAACAGTCATATTCACCACTGTCTTTAATCCAGAACAACAATGTTACTTCTACAACATGTTGACAAAACCACAAAATATGTATTTCTTATTTTTTTTAGGAGATCCATGTACCAGTTAATGCCAGTTAATCACAGGCTTATCATCAGCTGCAAAGTGCAATCCAAAGAGCTATAATCTGGTTTTTATAACAACACCAGGCTGCAGGTCATTGAGTTCACCAAGTTCTTCAAGATCTGTCTGAGAACTTCTGCACCAAACTCTTAAGACAGTTGTGGAATCATATTCCAGTGTAAATCCCAGACTTAATGACTGGGGCTTTAGTGTGTAGGCACCCATCCTAGTTAGTGTGCCTCTGTGCATTCTGCTGCAAGATTCACTTTCATATTTGTGCGACAAACTAGAGCCCAGTGAAACGGCAGATTAGACAAAAGCGTAGGGGGTGCTGGCAGCAGGTTGTTTGTTGCGTGCCTGTGAGTGAATCAAGAGGCAGCGGTGATTACCAACATATGCAGCTGGGGATCAACTGAACCAGACCCGCGGTGGCACTCAAGCTAATTTCCATACATTAATTCACTTATGTACATTTACTAATTCCTTTCAGCATTTAATCATAAAGTGCAGGATCACACTGTGGAAATATATGTTAAAGTTGCAGCAGTAAGGATGACACGTTTAAGACACTGAAAACAAAACATCTGACAAATTAGAAATATAGCTATTTCACAGGGCTTTAACTAACTTTAATTCCAAGATGTTAATAAAACAATTTTTTTTAAAACTATGCCTGGAAATTGAAGAATATGAATAGGAAGGGCACTTTAATATATAACAATTACCATTTATAATTGAAAAATAAGTTATCTGTGTAGCCAAAGTCTGATACAAATTATTCCTTTGTGTGATAGATGACCATTGTTGTCCAAATAAAACACATGAGCCACATTGTTGCACTCGATTTATTATTTACAATAAACATGAGCACATACACACACTCATTATGGCCCATATGAATCCACGGTTGAACATAGTACCAAACAAATGCACTGTATATGTAACATTCACCAAAATACACAGTGCCACACCCTTACAGTAAAGGATATTACTTTTGTAAATGTCTTTCTTTAAATTAAACTACACATATTGGTTGAAAAAGGTTTTTCAACTCGATAAACTGGGCTTAGATATAAGGAAGAAGATGGGGAGTATATCAGAAAACCAGCTAGCACTTAAAGTATATTTTCTTAGTTTCATATTCATTTACAATAGACAAAAAAAGAATGAGTGCCAAACATATCATTTATAGGATGAAAAACGGCATCCTGCTTTGTAAAATGGTTAACTGCAGAAGCAGAAATAGAAGAAAAATATAATCTAGTGTATATTGTAGATGTGATACAATATACAATAGCTCGTATGTTCTTCTTGGGATACTTGAGATTGGCCTTTTGAGTAAAAGGGTGCAAATCAGCGGATTCCTTTGCGTATTATTATTTCTCTCGTGCCCCCTCATGATGTGCCACCAGGCCTTGCTCTACTTTATCTGGCCCTTCGCAGAGGTCTGCTCTAAAACCTGAAGGGCTTCCAGAATCAAACCTCCAAGGAGACGAGAATACAGAAACATTTCTTCATGTTTTACAAGACGGGGACAGAGGGAAAAAAGAAAATCCTCAAACTGAAATGAGGGAATTCCACAAGTTACTGTTTGTCACAAAGTAATCCTGTTACTATTGCAAAGAATATGAAACGGTGTAAACATGGAAATAAACTGCTAATATGGATATAGCTTACAAGCAGAAGCCCTGTTCGGTTGAGATATACAGCTGCAAACCCTGTTTCAGATCCCCAGTAAGGAAGAGTGCCATAACATTCAAAAGTGGTTACAGAAAATGTGCTTCTACAGTGTGAGATTACATTTTACAGATGCTTTTCTTAAGTTATTCTTTGCATTGTTACATTTCAACTCATTTTGGTCCAACCCAGTAACTCTTTCCCAGTGATCTAATAGCAGCATTCAGGGCTTACATTTCTGCAGACTGAAAACTGATGAATATTTAGAAGCATTTTATCTCCCCATCTGTGCACAGGCTTTATCTTGTGTCTGTTTCACACATTGTAAGCCACTGAGTGCACGAAGTGAGTGACAAGCATATAATCTTGATTGCATCTTGATGCCATTACTTTATGCTGCCAAGCGCTCAGGTGACAGCTGGGGGACAGTGAAGAGATCTGGGAGAATAAGGTGACATTGAATTGTGTGCACCTGTGTCGACTCGGAAGTCAGCAGCTGCATACAAACACAAGATGGCGCCATGCAGTTGAGATAGTTCAAAAGCAAGGCCAAGTGTGTAAGAATGTTTTCAACAATAATCTCCTCAAAAGGTAAAACGAAAATAATACAAAACAAAAGTTGACTTTGTCAGGCTAAAACAAAGGACTCTTTGTCAAATCATCAATAATTCAAATGTGCTTAATTATCAGATAAACTGATAAAAAAAATGTGTGTGAATGTCTAAACATCTATTCAACAATTTGTGCTAAATGCTTTAGAGTTATTAAGATGAGATTCATATAAATTCAACGCATGACAAATGGTTTACAGCTACAGAGGCAGTATTACAAATTAAAGCAGCACATTAATGTGTTGTTTAGATTATTGAGAATGTTTAACACCAGAAACGAGAATTGCCTCGCAGTCATTTCTGGATGCAATAATCTGCCTATCCACAATTTATGCCCCCACCCATGCTATTTTTCGGGGGGCAAAAGTGAGTCTCCTTTTTCTTTATTCTCCCTCTCTGTCTCAATGAGTATCAGGCTGTTTTGCTCTCAGCTTGCCTCTATTAGACCTTTTAATGCCGTACAGCGTGGCCTATCTTCAAACAGGAATGCTGATGATACTGGCCCTGCAGCGGTGCTTCCCCCCCCAGCCCCAGCCCCGGCCTGCTCCTCTACATAGAGGGCAATAAAGACACAAGGAGGATTAGTGTTGTGTGCCTAACAAAGTGGTTGCCAGAGAGTGAGAGGGCCATGCCCATGGGCTCAAACGCAACCCTGCTCAGCTCCACTCGGCTCTGTCGAGGTCCCCCCCTGCTCAGGCTTCCCTAAGGTCTGCTCTCTCTCAGGGAGCTCTGTGGATGTGTGATAGACTCTGAGTGGGTGAATTCATGTTGATGCTAAAGAGGCAGAGGACGCAGACAGATAATCCACAGCTTAACATTGCTGTAGTAACTTTCCCCCTTAAACAAGGGAACATATGTGCAAACAGTTACATTTAATTCAATCACATACTCGTGCTGTGCACATCTTTTGCTAAATAATTTGCCACAGTGAACTCAGACAAAAAAGTTCCAACTCTTTGACCAGTAGGCGTTTTAAAATTACCATTATAAACCTATGATGATGTAGTTTAGCCTACACAGCAACATGCGTCTCTTTGTGTTGATTTATCCCACTCACCATCCAGTGGAAAACATCGTTTGATACAAAGCAGGCAGGTTAAAGGCTGTTTAGTTAGTTTATGGATATCTCTCCCACTATAACCACTGTGCTTGTATAAAAGGAACACCATATAATTGTACAAGTCTGATAAACAGAGGGGCTGGGGTCTTGTAAATGTCGTCACATTAGATAGGAGTGTTACATCTGAGATTACTGTGGAGGAACATGTCTGTGGGTGCAGGCCTGGGAGGACAGTAGCCTCTGGTTTGATGGAAAGCCGTGTACAGGACAGGACAGGTGAACCAAACAGCTGCTACCCCCGTTTTTCCTTAAAAACCCCAGCGTGACAGATTAGGCCATGGCTCTCACACATTACGGCCTTCTTTTCACACGGTAGCTGTCTCAGGCCACGTTACACACGTCTTTTAGATGGTCCACTTTGTGCTTTGGGTAATGAAATTTACACTGGAGACCCCAGAATATGCAGACATATGGTGTCTATTAATGTTAATTTCTCCCTTTTAAACTGCAACCCTCTGCAAAACAGTATGGTCTGTTCTCGCCTGTCTGTTTTGGGTCCTCTTCACTCTTCAAGCTGTTTGCCTTTTACCTCTGTCATGCCAACCAGGATTCACACAGCAGCATAAACTGCTGCGTGCAGAAGACAGGCCAAGTTCTGTTAATACTTGGCTAAGTTTACATGTTCATTCACACTTCATTATAGGAGAAGCCCTGGGTTCTGAATGGTTTCAGTATGTCAGAGAGGCACAATAAAAAAAATAGTTGTCCTTTTAATAGTCGATATACCCACAATGAAAGTACAATACTGATTACAAATATTGTAAAAAAAATTTTAAAATGTAAAGATTGAAAGAAAAAAAAAATTACCATTGTTTAAAAAAATGACAGAATGGAAAGAACATTTATCTTTAAGAAAAAGACTTCTCTCAAATACTGTTTACTGTATCATATTTTGATTACAGTAGTTTATTCCTATGGGGTATTATTTGTTTGCAACTCAGCATAATTCATGGTGAAACTAATTTAGCAATAAATTCAGATTCTGTTCAGGATTTTTCTTGCCCAGGCCTCTGAATTGATGGCACCAGTATGTTTCATTCTTTGAACAACGTACCGGAGCCACTCCAAAAACCGATGGTAAAATATCCTTTTTCCATTCCTTGGTAATGGAAATGGAAGCTCAACAGTCTCCCTCTGCAAAGTGTTATGAAAGTAAAAAGGCATGCAGGTGTAGTCTATTTTTACCTGCATAAGCCTTTATAGATTAACACAGTTTACAAGTCCCTGCTCAGCTTTTCGAACACAATTCCAACTCGGAAATTAACCGGATTCTACTCACTTAATCTCCTACTTTTTATATAAATGCATTCTGCATTATCTGACTTAATGTCTGAGACAGTTCCAAACAATTTTCCTTTAAAACTACTTTAAATTGATATGAAAACATTCGCAAGAAGATGATGGCTTCTTTATTGTTGTCGAAGGCGGTATTTGCAGCTTGTAGTGTAATTTTTCAGGGTTTTGAAGGAGACAAACAGCCTATCAAGAAATCCAGTGCAATCTCAATTATGCCGTTTTTTCCCCTTCACTATTCCCACACTTTTGATATCCACTTTAAAAGCAGAGTGATATATCCCTATGATTGGAAATGTTCAATGCACTTCTGGAAGTGGGTGCACTGTCCTGTGCAGATAAGGTTGCAAATGCAAGATCTGTCTCTCTGAAATAGAAGCCTGACAAACAGTGCTGTCTCTCCCGGCGCAGTGGGAGAGGAGTGTGCTTGGATGGAAGCCTTTGAGACCAGCCTTTTTAATATCGGCGCCGCTGTAACATCAGTAAGGTGACATTTCGGCAGCACCATCAAGATCCAACAGTGGCCATGCTGCTTCGACAATCAATTATCCATGCATAACATCCCGCCAGTGTGTGCGACATGAATCAGTCCTGGACCAGGCTTCTCCTCTGCCTTGATTCTCAAGAAAAGAGAGACCTTTCATTCGACCCTTAAGAAAGAGAGAAATGCTCTGTGTGCTGATAAGGGAGGGAAGAGAGGAAGGTTGTGAGAAAAAGAAAACAGGTAAATCGGCGCTGATATTTATTTGCATTATCTTGAAAGGAGTTCAAATTGGTTTCATCCTAGTGACTGTGAATTGAGCACAATGACAATCTCCTAGCAGAAGCCAATATTATGATTGAAGGGGAAACATACATTCTTTGTATAGCTTGTCCGACTAGAGGGAAGCATGCATATTATCTGTTGCCCAAGGAGAAGGAAATACATTTCACAGCACATATTGCTCCTATCAGTTTTTGAGACCAGTACAGTTGTTATATGATTGTTATCAATGTGGTGGCTTGTACATAATTTACTTCCACAAATAACATACATGAATGACTTCCTTTTAGCAGAGTGTGAGTTATTTCCGTACTTGTTTTGTTCTTCGGCTCATAATATGTTGTTCACAACAGAGCGAATGGAGGGCGTCCCAGGGAGAAAATAAATTCTGGTGCATATCAGCAAGCCCTTTAGGCCAAAAAACACTGGCACTGTAACACTATACTTCATCATTGCTCATAGTGCCACACATCTGTGTGTGTTTAATGGAAATGGAAGTGAGGGGGTCATGCTGTCTTTCAACAAGCTTGTGGTAAAAAGTAACATTTCTTCTGTCACTTTGATAGTTCTACAACATATGTATCTTGTGGTAATCAGATCACATATTTAAGTTCAGCCAGCATACAACATGTTTTATAACTCTGTGAGGTATGAGATTTCGGGTGCTCAAACCTCACAGTAAGTCAAGTCAGAGTTGTGAGGACCCAGTTTGGTGCAGCAGTCTAGTCCCTGAACCCAGAAGCTTCCCCGAGTGTTTGACAAACAGCACCATTCCCCCGCTCTCCTTCATTTCCATCTGTATGCTATCACTTGGCTGTCAGCGGCCGGATTGGCCTGTAGTTCGCAGGATGAAAGGGAGAGAGATCCTGTTGAGTGAATAATCTTGCCAGTTTACAGAGGAGA
Organism: Notothenia coriiceps; assembly: GCF_000735185.1. NCBI lineage: Eukaryota > Metazoa > Chordata > Actinopteri > Perciformes > Nototheniidae > Notothenia > Notothenia coriiceps. The sequence continues at coordinate 78,684 of NW_011368520.1, read as the reverse complement.
GTGGATGTCAACTTGACAGACTGTGAGTAGCACACAGATTTGGGATTCATGGGCAATCCCATAGTCCCTTTAAATCCGGACGTGTGAATGTGAAATCAATAGTACATCCATACAACAGTTTGTTTGCTGGACTCTGGGACGCTTTGTTATGAAAATAAGAGTCATGGATCTTTCCTTTACGGATTCAGGACACAGAAAAGGGCACCATAAACATTGCACCTCAGCATGAAAATCCTGATCTTTTATATATATATTTCTTTACTGTAAATAAAAGCCTAGACTATTAAAATACATCTATTTATCAGCACAATGAAATTCAAAAACATGAAAGCAGTACGAATGATCGGGTGCAGTGTTAGGGTTGAAATGATTCTCTGTTATAATTATATTCTCAGTGAATGGGTTTGTTTTAATTACCATATTCACCTGCAATGCTTCAAATCAAACGTGTCACATCCTTAAGGTAATGCTCGCCATCTGAAACCTCAGCAATCTATACACTCCACACACAAACCACCTCAACCCCAGACTCTACGTATGTCACAATGATCTGTATCATAGAAGATATTCAATAGACGTCAATGGCACCTTTACAGACGAATGCATGTGCACCACCGCATACATATAACATAGCTGTCTGAGTTGGCAGCGCCATCATGCTCTGCTGTTTATTTGATATGCAAAGGAGTGCTGTGGTGCAGCTCCACGGTCTCTGCTAAAGGACTTTACTCCTCACATAACCCAAAGTGGCAGCAGCAGCATCAGGATGAGCTTCAAGAGCGAGGTGGCTCCCTCTCAGTAATTTATAATGCACTTAACTCCTCTACCCTGTTGATTGTCTGCATTACCAAGAATCAAACATGAGGCAAAACAAATAAAAAATGCCACTTTTTATTCTGGTTTAACACCTTCGAATGTACAAGTCTTTCATTACGCTCCCGCTCATTCACTTCAGGGTCTGTGTGGAACAGAAACAGGGATTGTGGTGCCAAAGGAAAACCACATCAAACCACCTCCAAAAACAGCATCAAAGAATGGCGTCGTGAAAAGCCTGGGTAACACAGAATGAAAAGGGGAAAATAAACACAAACATGTCAGTTTAAGTGTGGCTGATTTCAAGTAGTTTGGAAAAATGGTAAACATAATAAGATTGAAAACAATACCGCGCTGTTAGGCCTGTGAAACAGACACTGCAGAGACTCTAACCACACCCTTCACACCAGTACAACAATCTTCATTCTTCCCAGAATACTACGCTGCCGCCTCAAGCCTAGAGTCGTATGGACTGCCCATCGCTCGAGGTGGAGACCATTATTAAATGTGCTCTGTGGAGGGCCTGCAGGTAGCTCCCAGGATCAGACACAGGGAGAGCAAGAGGGGGCTGTTTGGCTTAAGTGTTTTTTATTAGGATAGATTGAGACCTAAGCTCCATAACAGAGCTTCAGCTCTTTCTCCCAGACAGGGGCCCACTTTCCCTTCTCGCTCCACACAGGCACATATCAAAACACCAGCCACTCACAGACACGCCGCTCAAAAATGGCATGTTCTCTTTTTTCACTTGGCTCAGCTTTCTCCCTGTCAAAATACAAATGCTCTATGATGGAATTCTGCAATTTCCTTTATCATCAGCAACAAGCCCATTTCTCGAATGTTAAACCCGTAATTATTGTCACTGAAAACAAAACTGCTCAGGGAGGGTTGACACGGTGACCGTGTGTCCTTGTGTGTGTACACTGTGTAAAATTAATGACTTACTCATGAGAACTTGTGAAAATCTGCTAAAGATTTTATTGTGTGAAGGCTCTACAAATCCAAAGCTAAGAAGCTAAAGAAAGCTTTGGACAACCATAGCTTTATTTGAGTTTTGGCTCCACCTTTCAGTTTTTGAACTATATTTCACACAATGCTGAAGCACATATTAGAGCCAGCTGGTCCGATGACATAACTTCCTCTTCTTGTTGTAAAGATATGGTGACATGTGTAAGCCTGCTTTTACACTGCACATCACTGACACCAGAACACTCTGAACATCTGGTCCGAACAAGGACAGTGAGTCGGGAAAAGTCTGCCCACAAATGCCCACACCCCTTCATTCATTTGATCACCAGTTGTTAAAAATCTCTTTGATGGAGGAACTTCATATGAACTTTATATATTGTACACACAGCTAGTGTTTCAGTGGTTTTATATGTATCACTTTGTGACACAGAATTTCTCCCTATGTCTATAAAGTGTAATCAAAGGTATGATGAAATATTTTATTGAACACTTTACCTTGTCTTGACCCCGCTGTTGTCATCAGAGGAATGCTGTGAACCCGGAAAAAAACGTTCCCATCTGGCTCGCCATCACTCCAACTGCTGCTGTTATACGTGTGGGAATTACAGTGTCTCACAGTGGGCACAGAGGAGGAAGAAAAGAAGAAGGAATAGTAGAAGAGAGGAATGGATTCACTTGAAAGATCCAGCTGTTAGGCCAACCAAACCCTGGGAAAGTCTGATACTGTTTTTAATGTATGGGTGAACACCTCGCCAGCACATCAGTCTGACTTATTAAGCCTCCTTAAAAATGTAGGGAACAGGTGGACGGGGAAGTTTGGCACAGGGTGTGAAAGGCTGAAAGCCAAGTCACTACTCATTGCCTACATTGTGTGTTGCATTGAAACCCCTTTTTAAAACTCCTGCAGCACAGTAAATGTCTTTTACTTTACTTTATTTACACATCTATTAAAGTACAATTATTTTGCACACCACCTTTAATGCATAGATGTTCCACATTTTATCCCATGCTCTGTATTTTGTATGCAGTAATTTCTGTCATTATAAGGAGACAAGTAGGAGAAACTCGCTCAAAGCTGTATGTGGTGCAATGCGGGTGAGCTTTGTACAGCAGTGTGTATATTGACTTCTCTGTTTCTGTAATGTTTCATTGAATAAAACAAACAGCCAGCCCTTCAATCCAGTTTCATCCATAACCTCTGAAATGAGACTTTATGTTTCATACAAACGGCATCTCGGTAACATCAATAATCCTGCAAATGAAATCGATTTCCCCTCCCGCTCTTCCAATTCTGATCACAGCTGGGTTCCCCATATGGAGTATTAATGGGGTGGAGCACCCTGAGCCTGATCTAAAGCTGGAGAATTCTGGGCACACCACAACATCAAATCCCACTGTAATTACCTTCATGCAAACACAGGGGCCCTCTCCAACACAATATGGGTTGAAGATTGGGATTTGTGTGCATTGTTTTTGACGCTGAAATTGATCTTGAAAATTGTTTGGTGCAATTTACCAAGATGCTTAAGAAAATTGAACAGCACTGACTGTGCGGCATACAAATGCCTTGTTGTGATGAGCACAATACACAAGCTCTAGGTGGCTCATCTACATTTCTGACAGCAATGACTTTCTGGTACAATACAACAATAGCTAATCATTGTGTTTTCCATAAATTCAAATTACCAGCGATCATGGATCTTGACAATCGTCACTCATCTTTGTACTTAACAAGAATTTTCCAATTTTACCCATTGCAGATGTCTAAAAGCTGCTTCCTCTCAATTAGCTTACACATGTATCTGAGCCCAATGTTGGCACAGCAAATGAAATGCCATTTTGACACTAGATTATGCTAACTGACATAAGGCTATTGTCTTAAGTCCCTTAGGCTGTGGTGGAGCAAAATCACTGAACATACAGAGGGCCAGGCTATATCCTGTCTTACAGACATCCCTATCCCATCATGCACACCCCAGCCTTCTCTCTCCAGCAGGTGGGGGTGGTCATGCACCACGCAACACGGTTATGGGTTTAAGTCTGAAATCTACATACTGAAATGACTTCAGCTCTCTTGCACAATGCCAAACTTGCTGGAAGTCTGATGAGTTTATTTCATCAATTCCAGAAACGCTGCAGAGAGAGGGGGGCAGGCGGTAAAGGGCAGTAGGGACGGAGAGAGATGGACGGACAGAGAAAGAGAGATGGACAGAGTGAGAGGAGAGACTTCTACAATAGCCTGTGTCCATCATCCTCTGAGTATGTGCATGTGTGTGTGCCCTTATATCCCGTCTGCATACATTGATGTGAGGAAGTAAGTTTGATGTGAATCCTCTCTGCCCTCTGAGTAGCACAGTGACTGCTGTCCATCTGCTTCAGGGTCTCAGGTGTGTGTTATCTCTTGCTGTGCCCCTGGGAACTTTCAACAGATATGCCAGTCAGCCCGGGCTGAACTGCTCTTGTAAATTACTCACTAAACAGCCCTGCCCTGGATTCTGCATTCGGGGGAAAATCAATTATTTGACCCCCCCCCCTTACATTTCACAGTCCATTTTCAGCATGCTGGGGCCAATTACACCCGGCAGAAAGACTACTCTTTATGTCATTCCCACGATGACCTCCATCTTGCAGCTCCACACGGAGCACTGTTAATGCACCAACTACAAGCACTTGTGCCACGAAGGAGCGTACTAATGCACTGGTTACCCACACGTTAGCCACACCAAGCACACAAATACAGCAGTGAGAGGCAGCACTACAGCCGCACACAGCCAGCTGTAGTATCTCTCAACTGGGAGGTGATCATCCCGTGTCCAGTGCACTGAGCGAACGCCACTGATGGTTTGACAGCCCTAATGAAAGCTGATTACCAGGAGGCATCTATTAATTTGTCCCTAATCATGACAAAGAGAGTCTGTGGCTAACAGCTGTGAAATGGCAGCCGCCGCGCGGAAATGAGGCTCAGGGAAAGGCCGGGGACAAGGGGTTAGGCCCTGCGCTGTCATTAACTGGCTGCCATTGTGTGTGCTCGCTCAGAGCTTAGCTACAGGTAACTCAATAAGATAACACGGACCGCGCTCTGCCCTGGTCTTTGTGAAAAGCTATTGCTGTGAATCCTGGGCGGCTGGGCGAAGAATAGGAGGATATTGGTTTGCATGCTCCGAGCAGGAGTTCTTATGATCCAGGTGAGAAGCTGACAGTAACAGGTTTAAGCTCTGTTCCTTCATCTGCTGGAGGGCTCTGAGGGAAAAGTCAATCACTGACTGAACAGGTTGCTGAATAAGGAACTGAGCTGGCCTTTCAAAGAGACACAGTGCAGCAAATGTTCGCTCAATCAAACCCTAAAGTATATTTTTAATTGTATTATAAAGACATAAATAATGAAAAATGTCCCTTGAGTTTAAAGTGGATTGAAAAATAAATGTTAAAGAAACACTTCTTCAAATACACTAATGTTTCATGCAGGAAGGGCACATCATAATGAAATCATCACATTTGAAATATGTCCCACTGTATCAAACCCTGGATGAAGCTCTTCGGTTGGTGCAGTGATGTTCAAAGGAGGAGGCCTCACTAAGTCTAAGTGATCTGCATGGCTAGAGTGGCTAATGTGCTTTATAGGACCCTTAGGAAGCATTGGAAGGTGTCAGGGGTAATTATAGTGATTGTGGCAAAGGCTGTGATTTAACAACACCTCAGTGTATTCAACCCTTACGACGTAATTTATTATCAGACTAATGAATTACGTACAATAACACTACATCCTCTGTAAAACCACTACATACATCAGTATTATCTAAAACGGGAGAGAACTTTCTCCAGGACACCACCTGAAGGCTACAGTCTATTGCCTGTATGATCAACTGTAACTGCCTGTACATGAAACCTGCAAGCTGTGAAAGCATCTGAAACTCTTTTTTGCTACATAAGGGGAGAACAGGGTCAGTTAGGACAGGGCCTTTTTTAGAAAGTTAGAAAGCAACTATGCCTAGCCTACAGTATACCTAATGCCATGCTCTTCCTCAGCAGTTCCTTTTCACTTTAAATCTCAAAGTGAAAACTTTTTGACTACTCCTCACATTTTCTTTGAAATATACAGCATATGAGTACTAATTTTGTTCTTTTTTTTATCTTTATACTACAAATAGTACAAATAAGAAGTCAGGAAACTTTTAATCTCTTCAAAAGAAAATGTGTTCTTTTTTACATATAAGTTGTTCAAATATAAATGACTATTTAAATAAAAAGCAAGGTGTCTGAACCGTCTTGGGGTAGCCGGAAAAGGCACTCCTTATACCTTAAACAAAATAGTGCCTTTCACATTTGGCTTTGGCTCTAAACATTTGCTACTTGCTGGCAGACACCTGTGTTTTTTTTTTAGGGATCAAATATTTGTCTTTACTGTTCAAGTAGTCTGTGGATAATGTTCTGCGAATTGTCAAATTGTCATTTAACAATGTCAGTAGATGCCTTTTCTCCTAGAGACAAACTGAATCCAGTCCAATCAAGGGCCAATATAATACATGGTTCACGTCTGATTACAGACCCCACTGGGATCAGACTGAGCACCTCCAGTCGATGTGAGTTCATTTTGGTTATGTTAAAACGGTTTAAACATAGAAGACTTAATTTGGAAAATATCAGATCAAAATGGACCGATTTGCTGTTTTCATTTCCATCTGCTGTTAGGTCATGTCTGACCACTCTGGACACTTAGCTTGACCAAATGTCCATGCATCACTAATGTTAAATAATCTGAATAATTCATTTAATTACTGTACTACAACACGGGCAGATTTGTGCAATGATGCTAAATCTGTTCTGCTTTGGAAGAACGGAAAATTGTTCCTGTTCTTGATTATTGTTCCCTTTTTCTGCATCATATCTAATAGCGTGAACGAGTGGCCTCTGTGCCTTGTGGCTCAAGAGGATAATAAATACTCCAGAGGAGAATCATTACACTTTTTTAAATTCATTTATTTAGAATATAATTTACAATGAGATTTGTGTGAAAATATGAACCTACACCACTTTGAGACCGTTTCTGCTTCTTGTGTAAACCTGCAAGCAAATCTGTCATTCTGTAGGGATTTGATATTTACGCCTAGATATAGAAACTGTTAAGTTGTTTTATAAAGGTATTAGACTTGCATATTTAATAATGTACTAATTAAAAATGTATCACTATTAAAATCTACCTAGATTATTATTAAGCTTTATATATGAATTGTCTGCTTTATTCTTCAGTGTTTCTGCTCCGGTTGGGAAATGACTGCAGGGCTCGGATGTAACATGACAAACAAGGCAGAACATTTTGTTTGGCTTCGAATGAATTAATCAGTGGAAATGGGCAGACATGTTGAGCAAACAGTCATTTAAGACTCTGCTGAGACACTGATGATACCCATGATTCAATTAGATACTGCGCTCTCAAAGATGCAGTCTTTCAGGAGGGGAGGACAACAACCACAACACATTCACACTTCTGTAAACCTAGACCGGATACATCACTGGATAGATGAGTAGAAAAAAGGCTGCATAAAAATCTGTGTGTTTAAATCATTTTTTTATGCAAATTAAATGGTTTGAAATAGTGTGTTTCCCATTTAGAGATCCCAAGGAGAAAAACCGACTAGGTCAACTGTTTTAACTTTATGATAGATGAGTACATTTTGCATTTCACATAATTAAGTACATTATTTGTACTGATTTGCATTACATCATGCAAGAACCGGCATAAAACATGCATGGAAATATAAAGGACAGGCTATCTCTTAATGACATTAAATGAAAATAACATGGCTGATAATACTTACATTTTATTTAAAAGGATAATGTCAGAATCTGAGCTTCTCATGTATACAAATCATGTACAAAAGTCTACAAAATAAAATTGTGATGAAATAAGAAAGCAACCCTTATATTTCACTATAATTGACAACCAAACGGTATATGCACCTGATTTAAATAGAAATCCATCTGAAAGAAACATAGTTGGCATTGCTTTAAACAAGCAGTACTATTGAAGTGTGCCATCAAAGACATTAAGAGCTGTCACTGTGGGTGCTTTAGAAGCTTCTTCATCCAGCCTCTCTCCTATCAATCCTATAATTTGGCTTTATTAATCAGACAATTGCAACCGCACTCTAGCTGCTTAAGTGCTAATTTGCATAGCCTATAAGCCAGTGGGTGAGAGTACGTGATCAAGTGACGCTTTTCTTGCGGTAAAAGAGAGCTCAAGAGAAACAACACAAAGTAGATTTTTTAGTGTTTTCATGATTACAATTCAGACAAAAATTGTCTTTCTAACAGTAAGTTAAAGTTCAATCCGCATTTAATTACACTTTGAATGTATTGAAGAGACTAAATGATGGAATGCAGCACGGTGCATTCATCTGTATTTTTGTTTGCCATTTGATGGGTGTTGTCAGGTAAAGGTTTGAGCAGCAGGCAGTTGAGAGGCACAGCCACCTCATGCTGAGTCTCCTGGTGCTTCCCCCTCTCATCTACGAGAAGAGTCTCTTTCCCCCCTGCTAAGTTTGCAAAGTCCAATTTTCAGCTAATATGGAGGTCGCAACAGCAGGCGCAGAGGGCGTAGTAGGACATAATGGCTATGGGATTGTAAATATTGGTTTTAGAGAGACACAATTGGAGGGCAAGCGGAGAGAAATTTCCATAGAGTATGTGCTGGCTCCATTGGAGGCCTCGGTACGGCAGAATAGATTTTCCATTCTAGTGTGTCACATTAGATTTTCGGAGGTGCTCAGTGGCAGGTACATGTCATTAGTAACACTTTAGCACAGTAATGAACCTTTTTATTTATACGGTGCCTCTCTCATGAATGAATAAGGAGCTGCACCCCAACTGTGCCCAGCCGTGAGGAGCAGACAGAGGAGGTAGAGAGAGCGAGGGAAAGAGGGGGAGAGAGAGAGAGAGAGAGAGAGAGAGCCGGGAGCACCATGAAGTCGAAAGGGGAACATGGAGCCCAGGGGAATGCTGAGCAGGGTTAAATGATCATTATTGTGACACTCACATGCACACACAAACACACACATATGCTCACATATGCATTAGTGAACAAAAGAGCACACACACACACACACACACACACACACACACACACACACACACACACACACACACACACACACACACACACACACACACACACACACACACACACACACACACACACTCCCACCTCCACTCCCTGGGGTCTTGATCTGACACTCTATTTACACACACATTTACACAGTCTACTCCCTCCTTTATAAAGCTGACAGGTACTTAAGCGGTACATTACTCTGAGGAGCTCAAGCCTCACGGCGGTGTAACCAAACTGTCCTTTCACTGCTGGCCTTGTCTCAGTGTTCATTCAATAATGGCCTTGGAGAAATGCAGCAGTAACTAGCAGTTGTAGATGGGCAGGCAAGCCCGGGAGTCTGACGCTTAGCATCAGGAGTCTTTTAAGATGGCCCCGGCTCATTGGTGGAAAAGGAAAACCTGTCAGGGTTCAGTAGCTTGTAAAACCACTGAGAGCTAGACCTGCCGGTGCTAGTAGAGCCGCTTGACGTGTGTCCGCTTCTGTTAGTTTGATCAGAAATCAATAGCACTAGGTGGATTTGTCAGAGTTTTAACATTGCTGAAAACCAATCACTGCGTGTCTGTCGAAGGTCAGTGACTTTAACTGTTGTTATACAGGTGGCAAACCACAATCTTAGCACCTCCTCCTCGGCTCCACTCAGATCCCCGCCTGGTGCAGTGAAGTGGTTAGAGTGGCAGTGGCTAGCGTGGTCAGGGCTCCATGTCACCCCCAGCATCCTCAGTGTTCATTTCCCTTTCATCTTGAGTGTGAAATCGCTGCCGGTGCAGTGCTGACCTCAGCATTAAGAGGTCAACTATTGAAATCTGATGTGCGCCTCCCTGGCTGAGGGACTTCAACAGATGGAGGGAAAAAGAGGAAAGGTAAGAAATGGGAGGCATTTTAAAAAAGTAATCGCAACAAGCCGTCCATCATTGCAATCTTTCTTAAAAAATACTTTGCTCAAAATAATGTAGATTTGATAATCTGTCAATGGGGTGAAAGGTAGTTCCTGGTTTCTGAATCACAGCTTTTTCAAATACATTCTTTATTTTTTGTAGTAATTCTTATTTGTAAGAACAACAACAACTACAGTATTTGCCATTAAGAGTTTATGTTTGTAGGTGACCATCTTGAAACCCCTGCAGAAACATCACAATGTGATCAGACCAAAGTGGGGAAGCAAAAAAAGATGTGAAAATGAAAAATTGTGTCCATTCATTCAAGGCCACATTTAATATTTGTTTTTATATTAAACAACTCCCACTCAGTGTGTAGAAGAAAAATGATTACATCCCGATTGATTTTGCTCAAGACATTATGTCTTACTTTTACATTTGGCCTCAAAGTTAAGGGCATTAATATCTCTGAGTAGAGAAACTGCATAAACTTCAAACTTTGCAGCTTTTGGCAGCTATCTACAAAATACATGCCAAAACTTCCTGTCTCCATGTGTTTCAAACATATAAGGTTCTACATTTAAAGTCAATTCGACACCTCATCTCAGTATGAATCCCCTCCAAAAGCATATATGATATGAAGCGTCAGAGAAGTTTGAGGTCTTGTCTCATATTTCCCATCGGCTACACTTTCATCCCTCTCTCTGCAGCAGACCACCCCTAGCAAGCCTGCCCAAATAAGGTGTTCTGCCTTCAATGCTCTACTCTCTGAAGAATCTGAAGAGTTCAGAATCTGCCGAAACTTTGGATCTCAAACACAAACATCTTTTATTCAAAGGGTGTCTGTAATCACAAATAAATAGCATTTCTAGCGATGAGCACAAGGCACAAGAGAGAGAGGAGCCTATCTCAGGAGCAGATAACCAGTAGATATGATTCCTTAGATAAGGAGCGGTAATTTGGCTTTTAGAGATAGCTCCAGGGGCCGCTGTGCGGAGCTGCACTGATTTACTGTGTGTATGGGAGGTTGTTTTTTTCCACATTTTTATCTCTCCTGTTGAAGAGCTTTTCATCTCTGATGATTTTCTCTCTTTTTTATGTATTTCCCCCAGAAGGTGAGATCACAAACCCACAGAAGGCAGAGTGGCATGTTTTAAAGCGATGGACAAAATACAAATATTTGAAAATGTATTTCATGGTAATTATGTCAGGTTTCATGGCCTTGGCACAGTACTGAGGCACAGCCTGGATGCCTTAATTTGTGTAGAAACTGTAATCATTTGTTCATTTCAAGGTGAAAATTGCATTTTTTAATTTAAATTGTATCCTGCATGATAGGCTATTATCTAGAAAAATTGTCACTGTGTATGGCGGTCTATGCCCTGCCGTCACGCCTGTTTAGAGCCCACCTCTACTGAGAAAGGGCTTATATATGAATCTCCTGACTGAATGCACCCAGCTTGTTCTTCACTTAGGGCCGCCACTGCTCTCATTTCCATTTTGTTATTAATATTAATTAGTTTGAGAGCACAGCTCGGATTTTAAATGCAAATCAAGCTCGGCTTCACATTGATTTTTATCTCGCTCAGATATCTTAGATTTACAACTTTACTTGGACTGTTTTTTTGTGTGTGTGTGTGTGTGTGTGTGTGTGTGTGTGTGTGTGTGTGTGTGTGTGTGTATTTGTGCAGGAATGCATCATACTTGTATTTGCAATATTTCTATCGCTATAACTCATATTTAAAATATAAACTCAAAAAATGCCATATGGGTGCAATATTTCATTTGAAGTTTCTGGTAAATAAGGTGACTTTAAGCTATGACAATACCCTATTTGAGCTCCTGCATTTTACTTATACATGACAGATTGTCTATCTGTAATACCTGAGATGGATAACCATGACATTTCAAACACTAAAATGTTCTGAAAATAAGATTCTCCCCCTATGCAAAACACACAGTTGAGTAGGAGATATATGCACACCAAGCTGTGCGTCTGTGTCTGTGTCAGTGGGATCCTTGAGGTGACGAGCACAAAGCTGAGGCTCAGGTACACAGCGTATGCTGGCATAATTACAGGATTTGGGGGATTATTATACTGTAAGTGCTTTCATGGCGACAGCTGGGAGCTTTTTACTCCCCGTGACACATAATCTCAAAGAATAAAACCAAGACCCCCAGAGCATCTCTTAATCATTTCTTAGCATACCTGCACACGGCTCTGAACTCTCTTTCTGAAGACAGATTTGTAAAATTAGAATATAATTATCATATCTGTTTTAAATCATTCTAAAGTCATGTTTTCAAACACATTTCTTTCCTTTAAAATTGAGTCTTTTTTTGGCCTGTTTTTCTTTACTGGAGTCCCTCATGTTTCTGTTCTACCGTCTTCTTCTTCATGGCTTTTCTGAATCTTCAGCAGCAGGTTTATTTATCACAGCATGGCCAGGTTCAGGAGCCTGGTTCTAAATTAGATCTGAATCAGAGCCTCTATTCCGTGGCTCAATTCCAAAGTGAGTATGACCAGGCTGAGGCTGTGACTTCTCTATCGCTGCCTCCTGAGCGATAGGGCCTCCTGGACTGTACGGCGAGGCTCAGGAGTTTCATTTCCATCCCTGTGATCTAAACAAACCCATTACTGCCAGCCATTTATGCACAGGGGCAGTACGCAAGCCCCGGGCCTGAGGACACAGCCCACGGCTAAGCTACCGTGGCGCAGAGCCACCTTCAATGGCCGTATGTCCATATAGAGAGGGGAGAGGAGGAACGGAGAGCTCGGGCCTCTGCACTTTATCTAAACCACTCCAGAGGGGCGAGTGGAATCGGCTCTTGTGGGCTCTGTTTATCCTCTGCTCCTGTAGTCAATCAATTAGGGGATCAAAGGAGGAGATGAGGGAAGTGTCACAAAGCTCTCCCACACACCACTGCCTGAGCTGCCACTTCGTCCAGTCTGAGTGACAGCAGACCGAGGAGGGAGACAAAACTCTCAGGCCGGCACCTCAGGAGACAAGCTGGAGCAAAGGGGACAACCATAGCTCATGCCAAGGTTTAATCTGGACAACCAGAACACAAACTTTTAGAGGCATATATGAGGGATGACACACAGCAGTCAGAGAGAATATTGAGCTATGCATTAAAAAGAAGTCTAGAGGATCCACTGGAATCCTATCCCACAAAAAAATGTAATGTTAGTTACTGACCATATTCCTGCCTTATTGACATTGTCCTCCAGAGCCGCGTCTTTTTTCAGGTGTTTTAAATGTGTGTTGTGTAATTAGACACTGAAGAGAATTTCCCTCTGGAATCAAATTGATCTGAGCCCTGATGATATAATGTGGTGCGCTGCAGTTTGAAGCTAGTTTGAATCTGTAAATCTAAAACTAATTAAACTGCGTCTATTTATACTCAATGAGCTTTTCAAAATGTTCTGACATTTAATAACGTTTGAAATATGAATGATATTTACCTCATAATAATATAGGCCGAATAAATCTTGTTAGATGAGTCCTTAGTTTATTTAGCAACAAATGTTTCTCCTAATACAAATTGATGTTAATGATGACTTGTGATTAGTACTGCATTTCATTTGTTTCATTAAATTGCAAATGGACAGTTAAGTATAATTATTTGCTATATCAAATGTAAATACCTCTCAGTGGATAATACAGTGCAACATGGCATTATTTGCTGTCTGATATAATTCACACTGGATTATGCAAAGACATATTATAGCTGCAGTGACAGCAGACATATCTTACATGTTTGAAGTGTGTTTGAAATCAGTCAGGATTGAATGAACATACCTAAGGCGTGTTTCACATACCTCCAGCAGTGCTGATGGTAAAAACTGAATGAGCTCCACTGTAATAAGAAACACAGCGGATGCCTCTACAACACACCGGTTAGTTCCCCTGCATTCACACCATACCACAGAAATTTGCAGACAACATTCCCCGGTCAGCGGCAGAGTGCAGAGCGCTGCTGGTCAGTGGGCACAATGAATGACTTCCTGCAGCTGCAGCTAGACACGCTCTCTGTCTGTGTCTCTGAGTGTGGGACGTCTAAGCTCTCATCACTCCCTAATCACATCACCAGCACTGGAACAGTGCAGTGGTGGCCTGCCGGCTCCGCAAATGTACTTGAACACACACAGAGGACACACACAGACACACAGATATATTTATATATGCATATGTGAGCAGGTGCATTCATTTATTTGACACTAGGGCTGCAACCAGCAGCTATTTGCATTATTACAGTTACATTTTTACTCAAATAAATGAAAAGAATAATTAAGGAGCATAAGGTGATGCCTTCCCACTGCATGTACTTAAAGATATTTAATCCCAATGATTTACGACAACACATTCTTACATTTGATGAGTTGAAAGCAGTAGATTTCCATCTTTTTTTGCTTAGAAAATGGCCTAAAAGATCTATCAATTATAAATGTTTTTTCTTTTTTTTAGATTAATTCTTTGTTATGCCTTAGTTTATAAATCGCTTTAAACCCTCCACATAGAAAAATATCTTTCATACAAATGTTATGTTATAAAGACTAGTGCCGGTTTGTCCGATTTCTTGGCCTCTGGTATTGCAGTTTTCTCGATAACCACTCATCCAATACATTCAAATACGATGCTGAACTTCCATTGTTCCTCAGCCAAGTGTGAATTTAAATGATGAATGGTTGTTTGAGAACATTAAAGTAAAGCTATTGGTTGAGGAACACTATATGCGCTTTTTAAAAGTTGTTTTGAATCTTACCTGCCCAACTAGCATATTTTATTTTGCTTACCTGTTTTTGCTCGTTTGTTTTATTTTGCAAGCAGAAAATCTTCAAAAAAGCGAGACAGAGAGAGAGAAAGTATTTTCATTTTGTTGAGATGGAAAACAATAAGACACATACAATGACAAAAGAGACACACTGCAATATCATTTTTGGATCTTTAATTGATAACAGTTACGCCAGTGTTACAGTAAACACACCAACAGGCTGAAGGTAGTAAATACCAGTACAAGTTTCCCACTACTCTAATACTTCATACAGCAGAATAAATTATACCATGATAATATACACACATGCGGAACAGAAAAAGGAGTAAAGCAAAGCACAGATGTCAGAAAGCAACTAAACAGGTTAGGGGTCGAACAGACTGGAGGGGGGATAAGGACTCGTATGCTTTAAATATCCAAATGTTTATTGACGCAAGTGTTAGAAATGGGTTTGATACACTAAAGACGATTCTAAAATTCTTCCTTTTTAAAATATACACAAGTGAGGCGTCTAAGCGGAGCAGTTTGAGCTGCAGCCATTCAGTGCTGAGTCTTTGACTTCTTCTCCTGAAGTCTTATTGGTCCACAGATCCAATGAGACTCAAAAGAGTTTCCCAGAGCAGAGAAGCTGTGTTCACCAGCTATATCATCACCATCGTGGACCGAGTCTCGGGGTTCAGGAGTGTCAGATCCACTGTCCAGTCGAGGTTGATCTGCACTAATAATCAGTCTGTGAGATCCTGAAAATGCTTTGACACATGAAGATGGTTCATCCGGCCATCTTTCAAATATACAACAGTCCTCCGTGGTCTAGGGATCTTCCTGTGTCAACTTTCACTTTCCATTGAGCTCAGTTTGATCCTCTTTGTACAATTTTAATTGGAACATTTGAATGGAATTGATATTTGACTAATTTATACAAATTCATTCGTACCTGGGCCCAAAAACAAGAACAAAGCTTTTGGTAAAAACTGGTAAACCGATTAAATACAGTTAAAAAAACAACAACGGAAAACAAGCCAGTTAAGGAAACTCAAATTAAACATTTACTTCCACAGATCCCTTGCTTACCTACCACTCAACATAGTTGTGTTTTAGTATAAAACATACTCTTTATAAACAAACGATACACAATCTGCTCGAGCTACTGTACAGTTTTCAGTTTTTAAAGGCGACTGAGGACCAAATCCTGTCTTGAGATAAGGTGGACAACACACCATCATCACACTGATGCCAGAGAAAATACCACACACACCTCAAAAGGGAACAGCTGGTCTTGGATAGTGTCAAAAGTCAACTATGAGTGCTACACAAATGTCTCATATCCACTATTCTGTAATTGTTTTCTTTTTTACATTTCAATGAGTAAGATTAGAGGGGGGCTCTGGTCCAAACCAGAGAGGAGGGCCAAACATTGCGGTTACCTGTGCCCTTTCGTTACTGACTTAATTAGATGTTTTTTCCAGAGTGCATGTGAATGGCACAGCGTGTGAACTTTTTAATCTCACAACAGAAAGCGTTGGAATGTCGGCAGTTTGTTCGTGGAATGTTCCGGTGGAATGTTGAGAAGGAATGCTTGCTTAGTCTGAGAGCGGAAACCAGCCGAAGGTGCATTTACAAAATTAGCTAATTACGCTGTAAACACAGAAATACTGGCTAGTCATTTGGAGGGTCACTGTGAATTAGCTTTGACATTATTTCTGTGTGATTTAATCTGCTTTACACTGTTAAAGTCACACAGGGTTCCCTGGCAGATGGGATTTGGAAGGAGGATAGAAGGGGGGGGGGAAATTGAGTTAGCCCTCCTTGGCAAGGTCCATATTTCTAAACAAAATACATTAATTTCCCCAATCCTGTTTTTGCAAACAATGCCCCCCCTCCCCATGGACTGCAGCTAAGGATGGGATGGAGGTTAGAAGGGGAAAGCTATTGGCCGCCAAAACGCTGCTTTAATTCCCTGCAGAATCCATCCAGCCAGACTTCCCACAGAGTGGCCAAGTTCTTTAGGAATGTCAAGATGAATATGAAAGAGGGAAGGTCAAATCGCTCATGAACATTAGAGCTCAGGGAGCAGGCAGAGGAACTGCAGCTTGGAAAACAATCATCCTCTCTTTGTGTGACTGTGCCGGCACACAAAACATGCACACGCCACAGACACTTACTCCCAAATCATCTCAGTCATCCACACTGTGTTTTACACACCAACACCTAACAGAGAAAAGAGATACGAATGGAATCAAAGAACAACATAAATCACATTAACCATAATCATATAACAGCAACAATAATCTTAACAATATCAAAAAGGAACAAGAATAAGAGTTGTTCAAATGATATTGGCTTTGTTAACTACTATGAACAGCAAGGGCAAAGTACATGTTGTTGATGGCTCTAAATGTGTGCTGGACTGCAGCCCTGACAAACAGGAACCCGACCATCCTCGGGTGTTCAGGGGTCCTGTATGGGACCAAATCAAAACAGAGTATGGGGCTGGGGGAGGTGTACAAGGAGCAGGCAGAGATACCCAAATATTTAGAAGAGAGGGTTCAGAGCCGCCTGGTGGTTGACAATGGTGTGAAAAGTTTACTTCCATTCCCCGGAGAGCATTGTCACACCCGCAAGCGTCAATTTGTCTGTGCTCTGATGTCATGGCCAGGCTGCGGAGCGAGCAGCAAAGAGGCGAGCTGGAGTCCAGACTGGATGGAGCATGGAGAAGGGTGGCAGAGGGCGGAGGAGAGTGGCGCAGGTTGCCTCCCAGGGAGGGTTTAGTAGGCCTGTCCTGTCTCCACCTGCAGCAGTCCGAGCACGGCCGAGTGGTCTCCAAGTTTCATCCTCCTCTGGGTGGACAAGCTCACGTTCTTGGCCAGGTAGTCCACAGCAGCTGCACAGAAACAAAAAGAAAGGAAAATCACACGTCAGACAGGTGGTAGAATCCTGACATAAAGTCTTTTCACTCTCATTTCATTCCTCTGATTAAGGCTGAAATAAGTTGTGGCAGAAGGGAGTGAGTCAAACGAAAAACAATTCACAGAGAGAGAGTGAAAGATAAAAACCCCTCCCGTGTCCCTTGTCTGAGGTTGGCACGCTGCTGGCACAGAGCATGTGCATCCTGGTAGAGTCTCCATGCTGTCACTCAGACGGGTCCCCGTGTGTGTTCTGTGTGCCAGTCTTCATTACTCTTGGCATCTCTGATTTCATGCCCTCCACACTCCACATGGCCGCTCATTTTCATCCTCAGACAGCAGCTCTCTCCTCTCTCCTCCATTCATTACCCATCTACTGTGCTCAATCACCATCTTAATTAACCTCACATCAGCTCACATCCGCACTGCCATCAGTTTCTGCTGGCTGACAAAACACTGGGGCGCACACACACAAAACGTGACGGACTGGCACACACTCACATGCATTCATGCACCGCAACACAAACAACATCAACAAAGATGAACAATGCAGCACTTCACTACGAGAAGCTGCATATAAATACAAACAAAAGTCGGATCGCCGGCTGGCTTGTTGGGGAAGTGTGCTTCATTTTAGCTCTTATGAATGGCTGTGACAGCATCAGTCAATTATGCTAATCTAATAAAGCAAACTCTTTCCTGCCCTGAGGGTGTGTGTGTGTGTGTATGTGATGGAGAAGAGAGGGAGAGAGGTGGGCAAGAGGACACTGTGGCCCCTGAGGGTGTGCCGTTCTTTGAAGTGGCCCTTTCCTCTTTCCCATCCAAGTGGAGTGGGGTGTGACTAAGGCAACTCTCTAGGAGGATGGTGGTGGTGGAGGAGGGGTTGGGGGGGGGGTGGTCTTTATCAAGAGCACGTGTCTGCCTCCACCAACAAGGGTGCAAAGGTCAGTAGGCTCCCTGGCCTGGGAGTTGGGCTTCTCTTCATAGAGGATGATATAGAGGAATGACTCATTTGGACAAACAATCAACTAAAGCTAAAACCCAAACACAGAGTATATAAATGTTGAAGAGGGGTGTACTTACTCTGGCCGTACTGGCTGTACTGGTAGCCTGCAGTGACGGGGTCCACGCTGTAGCTGGTGGCGCTGTAGGTGGGGGGGCAGTATGACTGGGAGGAGGCCAGGCTGTCCTTGATGCTGTCGGAGCGCTGGCTGCAGCTGCCAGAGATGGGGTTGGAGCTTTCCAGGCTGCCGTGCAGGGGGGAAATGGAAAAGTCGTGCTGGGACTGGGAGGATACAGCGCTGGGGTTACTCAGGATACTCATCACCTGGAGGGGGGGAAGGGGAAACGGAGGATGTTAGACATTTGGAAAATTGAGGATCAAAGCATTGACAGAGTTGAGGGAAAGTACTTTTTTTCCTGCAAATGTAGTGCCATCCTAGTACTTCACGGTAAAGATGGCAATAGAAATATCCCATTTTCAACTTTGAAATAGGGAGAGGGAAAACTTCGCCATCTTTTTTTTTTTTTTTAAAGAGCAGGGGGAAGGATACAAGGAGGGTGATGAGGTTAAAAAAGGAGAAAGGGAACAAGAGAGACTGTTCCCATTAGCTGGCGCTGCCAGTTAGTGTTCTGCTGTGGGACAGAAGGGTCCCAGGGTGATAATAGACCCACCATCCGTGCCAGACGGCCCCTGTCCTGGAGCCTGAGGCCCGAGCCCGAGCCTACAGCACAACAAGCACCAAGGGAGTCCCTAATCCCTCGCCCCTAGCCTACCCATCTCATGAATAGTAATGGAGTTGGAACTGGTAAATGATCCCCTCAGATCCCCACACAAAGTAGGCTGCACAAACCTTACTGAGGGGCCCGTTGAAACTGCAGGTTGAGGCTTGCTGAACATCACAGTGTGTGTATTATTCATAGCGTAAAAGAGCTTCCAATTCAATATTCTAGATTAATGTAATAGCATGTGACATTCGTCAGAAGAAGGTCTCAAACATTTTTAAAATGGAAGAGATTACCTCGAGTGCTACCCTAGTCTGAAGCACAGCGGCCCAGAACACTGTGGAGAATTTTGTTTTCTTATGCTGCGAGTTTCTTTAAGTGAAAAAGGAAAGTAGAGTGTGTGTGTGAGAGCGGGTGGTAAAAAGAGAATTGTCCCACACATGCTTCCCTCCTATAGCAGGGAAGCCTTCCCTTCAACATCAGGTTCATGTTGAGTTTTGCTATGCTGCACTGGCCTTTGGCCCCTCTGCTGCTAAACCAATTAGCCCATCATGGAGGTGGTTACACAGGGGTGATACACTCACAGACATATGTTCGCATGAATGCACACATGATCGGACCCATGCGTGCACACACATAGGCTGCAAACATGGAGGCTGCAAGCCAAACAGTCCACAAATGATGCACTAAGCCAGGAATATCCCACAGAGGGAAAATTAACCATATTCTGAAAATTAATCATATCTTCAGAAAAAGCCTCCCAGGAAATATGAAGCACTCGAAGCACATCAGAAACATAAAGGCTGGTTAGTCATTTCCACATGTTAATTCTATCAGTATGGAAACCCCCACCCCCCCATCTCCTCCACATCTGCAGACAAAGCATGTGACATGTATCCATAAGAGGGAGATTCATGGCCCTCTTCGTGCTGGACACATGTGATGCTTCCTCCCATATGGAGCAGAGCTGCACACTCTGAGGATGAGAGGAGTATGTGTCCTGATGGTTTGTGATGGGGGGGGGCTTATTAAGTGTCCTGAGAGACAGCTGCAGGGCATGAGTCCATTTTAGTCATTGGTTAATTAAAGCTTGATTACATCGCTTCCTTATTAAATAGAATAGCCAACAAATGCCTTGAATATTATTCATGCTCATAAAAGTTCTTCAAAAGAAAATTACTTCTTATCATTGACATCGTGGCAGTTTTGCTATTTTAGAGAATAAGGATGGGTCGGGCAATCTAAAGTCTAAGTGTTGTCATCTGTTAGGACCTCGTTCCCGTACAGTCTTAATGATTTGTGTTTTGCTAAAGGGGAGGATATAAGCTCGTAATTAGAGGTCAGTTTCTCAATAGCGTCACATCAGGTATAGGTTTTGTTTTCACTCCATTATTAAAAAGGAGTTACTTCAGCCCTTTAGCATAGTTGTCTTTTTCCACCCACATCTTTTATGCCAGCGTCCAGTTTAATTGCATGGCTTTGCTTTGATGTCCTTATAAAGTTATCTCAATTTACATTCAGGGGTTGAATGATACTTAGTCACATGAGCTCTGCCACCGGATACCTTCATATGTTTCTGTTGCTTTGTAAAACAAAACTTTATGGATATTATAGTCTCTATAAAAAGAAAAAAGTGAAGCTGCTGGCAAACTCTTAGCCAGGGAATTTACTCTCATAAGAATAAAAATGATTTCATTCAGATTTCAACATGAACACAGCTTTATAGGCATTCATGTAATGTAGTTCTTGGATTGACAACGTTATTATCGATGCAATATTTGAAGTTTAAGTTTCACTGAATTGGATCTGCTGCACCAAGATGTCACTCAAGTGTAAATTATACCGATCAGACACACACATGTGCATTAAACAAGACTGGAGTTTAAATAAGTTTTAAAGAGAAAAAAAAACTGCCAGATTATATTTCCTACTCTTTACACTTTAGCTGAGAAGACTTACTCCCTGATTCTCTCTATCCCTCCTTCCCTCCCTCCCTCCCCTTTCCTCTCCTCTCCCCCCACCTCCCTCTCTTTCCTTGCAGACAGCGTCCTCAGCAGCCCAGAGTTCGTTTGTTGTTTGACGTTGTGTGAGTGCTGGTTTGGGAGATAATGTGAGCCAGGACCTAGTTTAAAGGACAATGCTCCAGGGCGTTCCCTGCCTCTCTCACCCCCTCCTCTCGCCTTCTCCTTCTCCTTTTTTCTGCTCCCTCTCAACAGATAGATTACTTTATAAATAATAATAAAAAAGTAATTAATTCTCTCAACTTCTGAGCCCTCCAGCCTGTGGCGAAGTGAATGGGGGAGTGGAAATTGATACAATGTGCATCCTTTCAGATAAATAAATAGTGCACTTGAAACACAAAAAGAGGCCCTTTCATACCTCCCTAATTTCTTCAACAGCCAAATTACATTTTTTTTGTCTGTGTGAATGTTCGACGAGATGTTCTTTGTTGGATTTCTCTCCGGAATAAAACAATGTGACAGAGACAGAGCTAAGAGCGATACCAAACATATATAAACAAAGCAAAGGGGTAAAAGTTAGCAACACTCTTACAGTATGTAAGTTATTTGTGTTTTTTCACTTTAGACAATTAAGTTGCAATATTTAAAAGTATGGCATTTATGATTTTATATTTAGAAGAGCAAACGTAATTTGCCTCAAGTTCTGTGACTAGGAAAAATGATTTTACGACAGATTTTTTATCATTAAAGCCCCTAAAAAAACTCTCACAATGGAGCAAAACAACACAAATTCGTAAATGTAAAGAGCGGAAACGGAGCAGGGAATATATGACAGCCTATAGAAAGAGGGCGAGGGGGCAAGGAGGGAAGAGAAGTGATACAGAGTGAGTGAGAGGAGAGTGGAGGCTTTGGGAAGTACAAAGACTCCTGTAGGACTGCGCTGGCCTGAGGGCTAGCCTGCCTGGAGAGCTGATAGGAGCCCCTCTGTTCCATTCCCAGCGCCAGCGCCAACACACCCCACTCCACAAATACTCTTAATCTGCACAAGACTGGATTAGTTCCTCTGTCACCGATAGCACCCTGTTCTGCCCAAATCAAATGCCCCCAAGATGTACCTTTAAGTTAGGCAGAGGTCACCGGGGCAGACAGGGAAAAATGAGCACTCCACATGTCTGTAAGTTATCTGAGCGGTGCAGAATAGCATCTTGCACCTTAGCAGATCTGCCGGGCTGATACTCGCTTCAGCAGAGAGTGATTAAAGATCCACAGTGATGACACTGAATTTCAGATCAATATTTGAAGGCCAGTCCTGAGGGTGTGATTACAGGAAGGGAATATAATGTTTATTCTGTGACCCAGGAGTCACACTGATCCAGTCTCTGACATTGAGAACAGCCAAAATATTATACAGGAACAAAAAAAAAAAAGATATATTTATAAAGTATAAACTACTGTAATACAAATCAATAAATAATAATAAAAGTAATAATACAAATAATAATAAAAAGACAAAATGTATATAAATATAATTGATAAGAAATATAAACATATATCAATAGATATTTTTCTTTGATAGCTAAATGACATTTTAATTGCTGTCAAATCCTGATTAAAAAAAAATATGAATCATACATCTGATAACCTTAAACGGACCCAAACTGAAGGAGTAAATAACAAATAAAAATATCAGGGAGCCCTCCACCCCAAGTCAGCCGACTCCTGCTACCACAACATCCCACCCTTCCCCCATCCCTCACATGAGAGGGCTGGCCCAGCGGGCAGTAAGGCCCCTCATCTGAGCAGACAAAATGACTATTTAAAAATAACAGTGATTGCATAAATTGAATTAAAGCGTTTTGGTCACGGTGGAGGTGGCGCAAGGGGTGGCGTGGGCCGCAGCAGACAGCCGGGATGGTGGCAGGCAGCAGATGACGGGCTCTGGCCTGCGTGCCACTGCGTTAATTGGCTGCGGCACATTAATAAAAACTGAAAAGTGTCTTCCACCAGCTCCATAGGATGAAGAGACAGAAGCAGAATGAGAGGTAGAATAGGGAGGGGGTTGGTGCGAAGGAAGAGAAATGGGCCTTTGAAGAATATGGTGTGTATGTGGAGGGGGTTTGGGGTGGGGTGCTAATTGTGTTCAATTAATTGGCTGATTGGCACTGACAGAATCTGGGCACTGACAAGTCAGGCACAGATGAGGACGATTAGTGGGCACTGGAACAAGCTGTCACTCCTCACAACATGTTAGCCTTTCTGCGCCTGGCTGCGTCTCTTCTCCCTGTGAAGCTGTTCATGCATACAAAAAAAGCTAAAACAAGTGGAAAAATGAATATTTATTTGAGTCCATAACTCCTCTTTCTGTCTTTGCAAATGTCCATTAGGCAAAATCCTCTGCAGCCCACTTAAGTTCATGCTAGTTTAAGTGTTCAAGAAAGCACAGCTGTTCAAGCCGTAGGAAGGCTCGCCCCCCCCCCCTTCCCTCCTAAACATCCCACAGTATAAGCTATAAACTTGGCCCCGTGCTAACCAGAGGTTAATATGCCGTCTATTGGACTGCAATTGGAGAACGTGTGGGGAGCAATCCTCTATTCTCTGCTAGTGATATGCTTGAGTAACTATGGGATGGATTCAGCCACTGGGAACAAGAGAGGCCCCTTCAAGGCCTGCACACACACACACATACGCACACACACACACACATATGCACACACAGACACACACACGCTCACACACACACATACAGACTTCAAATCTCCGCACCTTGCACCATCGCTTCTTCTAAATTAAACGGCAGATTTTCTGATTCCAGGAGAGTGGTTTCAGCGAGGCAGGGCCTGTGTGTGTGTGTGCATTGTGTGTGTGTGCAAGCTTGTGTGAGGGAGCAGATCCAAAAGGAAAGCGAGGCAGATCGAGGGAGTGTAGGAGAAAAAGGGGGGAGGAAGGAGGGAAGCGGGAGGGGTTGTTTGCTAAAAACAGCAGGGGCCCAGGTCTAGTGAAAAATGTCAGGTCAAATTGTTCTTGACAGTGTTAATATCTGCACCTCATAGCCATAATTACATGTAAATAAATAGTGAAATAGCTCTCAGCTGGAGACTGAGAGGGGCGAGCTGCTGCATGAGACAGCCAGCTGAGGACCCAAACGCCTCCCATATTCTCAGCGTATTGTCAGGAGAAAGAAAAGAGGGGAGATAAAAAGACATGTGCAATGAAGCATGCTGGCAATAGATACTCACATTTTGAGCATGCTTTTACTTTTATTTTAAAGACTAAGCCAACTGTGATCAACTGTGCAAAGGGGTCACAATAACAACAAAGTCCTCAGTGAAGTCAGGGACTAAGAAGCCAATGAGGGACAAGAAGAAAGACAGAGGGAAGGAAAGACAAGATGAGAAAACGTGTGAGAGAGAGAAAGTCTGAGAGAGTATTAATCACAGCTATGCACCTGTCAGAGTGGCATCTGGAACTAAGAGGAACCACATGCAGCTGGACAACAACCCGAGACCTCCGGCTAGCAGGACAGGTTCACAGCGAACCTCCTCCTCCTCCCCAGCCATCCCATAACCCCCTGCACCCTGAGCCTTGACCCCGGAGATAGGTCACCCAGCGTTCGCCCCGCTTCACCTGTCCAGTGACTGCATTTTATTATTAATATTATTTTTTCATTATTATTGTAATACGATACATGTCACCTTCAAATTGCATATGTATGAGGCTGGACATCTTCACCGATAAGCATGTGACACAGTCCATGTCTGTGCGTAATAGGTATTTTAGATAGGATCGATGTCTGCGCCTATACTTTAATAAAGGCAGTACCACTCTCCACCTTATAGGCATTTCAACTGCGTGGGACACACAGCATGTGAATCAGTCTCAGTCATTTTCCTCCTTAAATCCCCATCTTCTAGGATTTACTGAAATTCATATTGGCTGCCTCTGCAAGATAAATGTAAATCACATTCCCTTATATTTGTTATTTATCAGGATGCAGCAGCTCACTTTCAGCAGGAAATATCTCTCAGCCGCATACAAACACCCTTGCATTTAAATAGCATTTTTATTGTCCGCCATAGCCTTTCATCTGGGCGTAGGGAGAAGAGCTGCCTCTCGAGGGGAGAGAGTCGGAGCAAGAGAGGAAGGTGGGGAGAGAGAGGGAGCGAGAAAAAAGCACTATTGGCAAGGCATCATGGGATGACAAAAAGCCAAATGGAGGGAAGGAAGGTTGGTAGGTGAAAATAGATTATGAATGCATAAAGCTCCAACCAAAAATATTTTGGAATGGAAAAGAAGATGGCTTCACTTATGGGTGCTCGGGAGAGATGGAATGAGCAACACATGGCTCAGGTATACAGAGTGCTACCAAACGAGGCCTACATGTAAAGCTGCAGCTAGAACCATGATGCCTTCAAGAGAAAGTGCCATAAAGCTCTGAGTTTATAATGAGAAAGAATAGTAGCAGTTATGTCATACTTCATAAAGCTACAGTCCATGCAGATATGTGTCTTTGCAAGCTGCGGAAACAAACCAAGACCCATTAAGACACAGATGACGATGTTCCAACGCAACATGACGACGAGCACAGTTTGTGCAGAGGCACATTTCTAGTGTCGCAGATACTGAATATTTCCTCAGAGTTCAAAAGTGTTGCAAAACAACAGCAAACACTAATAATCTGTGCAGAAACAGTATAGCCAGTGGATATGATTTACAGTCCCTGGATTTTCTTGGCAGCTGCCAACAGCAGGTCTCTTTTTCTGAAAGCCTCTTACATCTTTTTTTATACTTGCCAAATTGAAACAGTATTTGTTTTAATGGGAGTTCTAATTAACCAGTATGTATTCCCCCTCTTGCTCTGCGAGTGGCTGAGCTATGAATGCAGGCTATGTGCTCATCCCCTTTGATTTGTTGTCAGAGGAGCCTGCCAGCTGACACAGTGCCCGGTGAGAGGCTTAATGCCCAAGTTTTAATAATGTGGGGGACTACATGAATCTCCCCCTCTCATTGGTATTCAGGTGCAGAATGTCTTGTTAGAAGTCAGAGAGGGAGGAGGAAGGAAGCCAGAGCTCCAGATTGTTCCGTATATTTTCCCCTCTCCATTTTTTTTTTTGGCAACGACAGAGCTTGCTTCTTAAAAATAATTCATCCCGTTTTTAAAAGAAGCGTCTGCGCTAGCTAATGGAAGAGCAGCAGCACAGTTTGGAGTCTCCCCTGGCTTATCTCTCTCAGACAGTTGTGGGGAGTCGCTGGTGAGCATGGTGTCAGCGTGCGTGGTACGGTGCAGCGCCGCGCGGGCAGGCAGGCCTGGGGACACAGATCAAAGGGAGGCAGGGGTGAGAGCCGCTCTGCCTCTGATCCCGTGTACGTGTGTGTATGTGTGTGTGTGTGTGTATGTTAAGGCCCGGCCCACTCACACAGCCCAAAGGCCCTCCTCAGATACACACATACACATCCTTGTCATTCCAAAACACACAACACTTTCATAAAACTGCAAAACAGAAAAAAAGTTCCTCACAAAACTTTGCAAACTTCCTTCATCAAAACAGAAATAAAATCTCTATCAGTCACACCTTTGACTTCCCACTCTATATCAAGTCTCCCTATCATTTTGAATAACCCGTGAACATCATCAACAGTGCATCTCCAACTCTGCAATATAAATGCTTTTTGTTTTTATTATCCGCTGATGTCGTGATTTCTGGAAATTTCTCCGAGGAGTGAAACCCAAGCTCTGCCACTGAGATCCTTTTGCAGGGTCTCCAGTCAGTGCAGTTGTTTTCTTTCCTCTCCCAGCAGGTGTCCCTGTCATGCAATAATGAGGAATTCAGCCAAAATGTCTCCCCTCAAATGCAATGCCCATGAAAATTACTTCAAATAATAATTTGAAAAGTATCTAAAGGCTCTGTAGAGTATGATATTACCAGGGTTTGTAAAAAAATATTCAATATTCTTACGACTTTGTGTTGGCTGTCAAAGCGTGCCCTCTTCAGTTATAGAAGGGATGCTTTACTTGTGTATGCAAAATTCAAATATATCGCATCATGATAGCCATTTATAAGGCCAAGACAAAGGGCTTTTGCAAATGCTTTAACAGGAAAAATATCCCAATGAAAAAGCATGCATGAGCTTGAATCTTCAGGTAAAGATGGATAAAAGAAAAACTGGAATGCCTGTCCTCTGTGCCCTTGCCTTTCCTTCTTTCCACACCTGCTGTGCCGCTAAATGAAACAAGACCAACAACAAAACACACTTCTGGTGTTTTCATACCTTTTGCCCAGCCATGCACAGCTTCACTCTCATCACCCCTAATACACTGCCTTCTTCAACCAGCAAAACACGTTGTACATCCCACAATGACAGCAACCAGTTTGAGTGCGGATGGCTTTTCCACCGCCTGTAATGGGAAAATGTGTGCTGTCGGGATAGGTTATGGGATTGGGATGGACGCGAGCCCCTGTCGGGACTGCTGAACGCTGCAGGATTCCATTACAGACTTGGCACCTCGCCGCTGCAGCCCATTTACTGGGAATCAGAGAATTTTTGTCAATCTTTACAGCAACTGCTAGGCCATCGATGCCAGACACTTGAAGAAATAGCTTGCACATACCGATGCACAAGCATATCTCCTGCAAACAGATGCTCTCTGTAACTTACAATATCAAATTCTCATTTCCATCTCGATAGAGAGTCTCTTTGTGTTGCTCTTTTTCCATTACAGGGAAGGGAAAAAATGGAAAGACTTGCTGTAAATCATGGGAAAATAAACTTTAGGTTATCCAATGGTGAAACAGATTTGCTATTTGATTGAAATGTGTTCATTGGAAAATATTTGAATAAGGTCTGACATGGAAAAGGTATAGTGAGTATTTATTGTGTGAGTTTGTGTTGCAGGTTTTCTATGTATATCTGTATGTTTGTGAAGAGAGAGAGAGACAGAGAGAGAGAGAGAGAAAGAAAGAGAGAGAGAGAGAGGTGGGAGCTGCCCAGCCCAGCAGGACGCTGCCCCAGAGAGTGAACTCTGATTCTGCTGTCAGTGGGAACATTCATCTCCATGCTGAGAGACTGATAGGAATGCCACACGGCATTCTGCATGCATTCAATACATTTCAATTCTGTGCAGTGAAAACATGGGGTGACACACCAAAAACATCTACACTACATGTCATTCCCCTCTGAGAAAAAATATAGAAGAAATCCACAATTTCTGTTCTGAAAAAATTACTTAATTAAAAAACAAATGTTTCATGTTTATTTTAATTTTAATTGAACCCTCTTGATAGAATAATTGAAAAGTGAAAATCCATGCTGTACAGTTGCCCAAAGGCTCCTGTCCTAATCCTCACTAGGACAGGAAATGTTTAATATCCCAACACATTCTTGAGTGCCTGTGAAGAGAGGGAGAGAAAGCGACAGTGTGCCCCATGCCAGTATTAGAGAGAGCCATTAATGAAAAAAAAAAATCGGCTCCATGTTCCTGGTGTTTTTCTGCAGGTTTGCAGTGAGAGCATTAGCAGTTAAAGCCCCTGTGCCACGATTAACAATCAAACACGCTGTGAGCCTCCATGTTATCCTCCGTCGCTCCAGCAGGAGAGAAAATCTCTTTTTTGTCACAAAATCCTTAATTCTTTCTTCTCTGAAGAAAGAGGGTAATACCAAGAATGTTTCCAATCTGCTTTGAGAAATATTTGAAGAAAAAAAAAAAACTCGCAATAAAACATGTGTGAACGACGGGGTAATTGTGGACAAATGCAGCATTGAAATTCATTTTCAACTCTTTACACACCATTTCAATCTTATTTTCTGCCTGTTAACCACATCGTGTTGGTGAGGGTGGGCAAGACTGGCCGGTATTGATGGGTAATTGTGTATAATTCACTCCGTACACACGATTTGCATCAATACAAATCATTTCTCATTCTGAGCTACTTAAAGCTCAACCCTTGCCATAGTCGCATTTAAACGCTCATTAATGGAGGTGTCCAAAGAGGTTAACATGTGAAATCCTGCGCTTTTCACAAGAGCCGGCAGACAAATGTGCACGCACACACATTAAGATGGCACAGAGGAGAATGGGTAGTGTACATATTTGAGGGATTTAAACTGCAATTAGGAAACCTAGAAACCTAAGTAGCCTGGGTAATGCTCTCTTTTATCATGACAGGAGTGCACAGGAGCACGTGAAGTGGCCAGCAGGATAAACCTACTAGAAAACCTCACACGTAGAGGAAGCCTCTGTCAATCTGCGCATAGAGCTGCCTGGAAATCATGCAGTAAAGTGATGGAGAAAATCTCTACATAGCAAAGAGTCTTCCAGCTGCAGACAATTACGTGAAGAAGATTATGGGTCTACATTTATAAGCTTTAGCTAATTATTTCATCTGCATGTGTTCTCAGTGCGCTGCGTGAGGATTTAGACGTCCCAGGAAAGTCAAAACCGCTGTTTGGAGCAGCTTGAGTACTTGCGGTACTATCAAGATGAATTTTAATTTGTTGATGTTAATCCAATTGTTTTACAAATGTAGCAATTTAGAGTAGCTGAAATAAATCCAGGGCTTTGGAAGGCGAACATGAAAGCCCACACTGGCAGTTATTTTCCTGAACATGCTGTTTCTGAATTTTAATTTCAGTCAAATACAATTACATATTCTGAAGAGTGAGAGGAGGAGTGAGGGAGTTATGGGCTGATAATGGTGAACATGAGGTTACTTCTTATATATGGAGGTAAAACTTGTTGGACTGACCTGTGGGGAGAGCCCGTTGCCCACAGAGTTCATGTGGTTGCTGGAGGCTGAAGGGCTCATGAAAGTATCGGAGTAGCTGGAGAAGCTGTGGCGATTGGACGAGAGACCATAAGCAGAGCTGCTGTCGGCACCCAGGCCTCCCTGGTGCATGGAAGATGGAGGCAGGGGCTGGGGTCTGTGCAAAGTACCGTCTGACACCAAGAGAAACATAAACATGTAAGAGAGAATCGAGGGAAACACACACTTCAAATTCTGAGTTGAATCCTAAAACGGCAGCCTCAAAGTCATAAGTCATACATTAACTTTGCTTTTTGCAAATTAATAATGATAGAAAATATGTTAGTGGCACATGCCTATATGTCTTTTGTCTCTTTGCATACAAAAATATGGCAAATGACAGAAGTGACCTGACCTTTTTATGGACAGTAAAATAAGTGATGGTTAGTTTCTGTTCCACTGGGACAAAGATGGAATTGTAAACATAACTACATGCTGCATGGTTCTTATATGCTGCACATGTTTCATATATAATCTATAATTGTATTAACATGAACGTGAAATAAAGATGGCATACCACAAATAAATAGGACTAATGTAATCTTTACTTAAATTAGATTTAACTCAAAAGTACAGTATGTTTTTTCGGATGGAAATATTATCCGTTAGTCTTACCCTGTGATAGCGTGGTCCCGGGGTAGCCGGACTCTTGTAGCTGGTATGTGGGTAAATTTGGCATCCCTGTGGGGGGGAATCCTCCAGGAAGCAGGTGGTTGAAAGCCGCTAGCTGGTTGGCCCCGGCCTGTTTGCGCCACCGAGCTCGTCTGTTGCTAAACCAAACCTGAGAAGAGAAACACACACACAACTTAAAGTCAAAGCACACTTCAAACCTTTTTTTCAACTACTTTAGCTTTGACAGTTGAGCTTGTGCAGGTTTGTAGTTGTTTTAGTTTTATTCTTCATTCACTTAAATACTGTATTTGTGTTTGTGCTGTGAGAATTTGACTGCAGTAGACCCTCAGTAGCGTCTGCTAGCTCCTGACACCTGTGATTAATCTTCCAGTTAGTATGAGTGCCGTTGCTGGTGGTGGTGGAGCGAGTCCCTGTGGGAGCGTCCATAGAGGCTCAGTGGTCCGTCCCTGTTGTTCTTAAGTGGCTGAAGCTGTGATCTGTGTAAACAGGCTGCCCTAAGCTCACTTCAGAGGGGAGAAGTCATTTAAAGGTCAGAGGTAGGCCACTACCCTCCATATCACACACCTCAAGCATGTTTGTGAAGCTATTGGATGCTTGAAGAGAGGTCATCACTTCTCCAGAGACACAGAAAAACAGCCCATCCGCTGCCGTGCTGTTTCAGTGTGGTTGTTTTTAAAGCTCTAAAGTCAGTTTAAAGAGTAAGAAAATGTATTTAACTTTAGAGTCAAGACAGAGAGTTCCAAGGCTGCAAATAGCTAAATGTTCACAAAATGAGCAGGACCAAAGCGCAGACACACACAATGTCAATCCCCTGAATGAAAAGGGGAACAAAATAGGACGCTTTTGAACCACAAAGATTTACACATTTTAAAAAGGCTTCTGCTTCAACAAAACATGAATATAATCAGGCCCTTTTGAAAAGAGCCAGCAACCTGTTCCATTTAACCAAGACAAGGCCCGGGCTTCACTGTGTGCTAAGGGTTGAAGGACATTGATCTATGCCTCGCACAGGCAATTCATCAGAGTTTAATACACTGTCAGCGCAGTTCATCTACTGTTGTGTTTCAAACGGCCCAAGCTATTGTGAGAGCACATGAAAGAGGGGGACAAAAGCCCCTCCATACGCCACGGAGAACAGTGGACACAAAGAGGGGGCGTCCCTTTTAAACAGGTCTTAAAGAGGGACACTTTCAAGGGGACTTACACAGCGACATACTCACTGCTTCTCGGGGACTGCCTCTTTTTGTACACACAAACATACATATAAACTCTTATAGGCCTACAAGGGATCTCAGCCCAATGGAGATCTTAATTTGAATGTGGTTCTTTTCCCACACTGTCGAAACCTCTGCAAAGACCAGGTGGGTTTTTTGTGCTAAAGATTGGTTTAGTCTTGACCAAGAAAAGAAATGGGATGCAACAGGCGATGGCTCTCTGGGGCAAACCTCAAACAACGCAACTGGAAAACTAACAGGAAATCTTTATCGCAAGCCTGATTACTTCTAAAGACCCCGTTTGAATCCTTCAATCAGCGATTCCAAAACAAATGTGGAGAGTGGCTCCAGTGAAATTTCTGCTATTGGGATGTAGTGGAGCGTGATCCAAGGTCTGAACTAAGCTCCTACTGCGCCAGACAAACAGCTGCCTGCCTGGGGGAGGGGGGCACGGGTACACCCCTTTCTTCCACACACTCCCCTTCACCCCACCCCGCAGTGCCACTTCACCTCCGACCTCATCCACTCACCCCACCCCTCTTTTATGTTCACTTTAACTTCCTTCCCCCGTTGTCATCCAAGCTTAGGAAGGAGGTGTTCCATCATGGCATGACACAAAACACTTAAACGTTGAAGTCCTCTTCTTTTAACACTTTCCTTTCCTCACTGATGCATTTCAGTTTACTCCTAATGTTTCCAGTTCTTATGTAGATTAATTTGCAGATGCATCACCTCAATGCTAGATATATCCTTTCATTTCAAATGTAATTTACTTTGCAAATTAGTAGACTTTAAACAATTATTTGTCAGTCTTTTAAGAGTCTCAGTTCAACGTTAACTACCTAAATGATAAAAAAGTCTGCGGCTTTGTTGAGTTAGTTAGCACAAAAGCAGAGTGTGTGCCTCCACTTTAATATATGGGCATAGGCTGCTGACTGAGTGGACAATTGGCTGTCTCCCGGCACAGACTGGGATAAACATGTGCACAAGTGGTGATGCACACGCACACAATTGCCCATACGCTATCACACACATGCATACATAACATACACACATCGGCTCTCACATAGACTAACACACAGCCTGAAGCTGAGGATTTGAGCCTGCGCTCTGGAACCTGATCACAAAGTCACCTTGGACCACAGATTCTCCTCTGCTCTCCCCAATCCGGTTTAATTCTCTGCAGTACAGAGAGCTGCAGCGCTCCTCCATGTCTCCCATATCTACCTACAAGTGTGGCTCACTTCTGTTTTCTTTTCACGGACTAAAAGGTTTCTCTGCATGCAGTGCACTTGGATGAGTCGGCACTGCAGCTCTTTTGGGGAAGGTTTTGGGAGGAAGAGAGGATGGAAGAGCAGTAACCCATCTTACAGAAGTCAGTCTTAGCCCTGCTTGGGAAACAATAGAAGAAGACTTTGAGAAAGACTTATTTGGACGAGGGTGAAGGTTGTTTTAGTTCTGGAAGAGGGTCTATTTGCAAACCTCAAACCTGCAATCGGATAACACCCATTCACAGTTTTAGTCTTCATTTCGGTGGCTTGCATCGCTTCATTGCATTTAATCTTTAGCCGATCAAGTGGAATTTTGTATTTTCTTATCGCTTATCTGTGATAATACGCACTCGCAAACATTGTGGATGTGTGACACTACCCTGCACTGCAGTAAAAATCTCTCTCTGTTGTTTCTCTTAAATAGGATCACTCATATTTCAGAATTCCCCGTTCAGACAATCCTCCATGAATTATTTTGTCACTGAATGTGTGACGCCTTTCAGGAGCCAATTTGCAACATTCGGTAGATGAATACCAAGAGCCGAGATAATGACAAAACAAAATGTGCTGCTGACTTCATATCCACAACAACACCGAGGGGTGATGCAACCAGCCTCAACATACAAATCCTCTTCTGTCTCATACCACGCAATACACCCCCCGTCCTCCCTCCTTCCCCTCTTCTTCCCCCTCTCTCTCTCTGATTCCCTCCCTGCTTGCCTTCCAGACTGGCACTATGCTAATTAAAGTAGCTAGGAGTGTGAATTTGAGAGGAGAGTGGGATTAGCTTGATAAGTATCAGGAGTACAGAAGCACTGTACCAAAGTCATTTAAATTCTAATAATAAGAAACTGTTAGAACATTCACACTGATGCATTGCAACAATTTCTACCCTACAATCTACACAAATCCTATTTATTCCTTTATGAAACATAAACCCATACTGGCGGGAATACAGTGGTTGTCACCACTCAGCTCCATTGTGATGTTCTCTCTTGCCGCTGGTACTTGACTGATATTATAACAATCAGGAAACTGTGTAGTACCTCCTGATACCTCCCAATGGGATTATATTTCCACTAGCTGTGTTGAAAACTGGTTTGAAAGCATCAGCATGAATTTGCCTGTACTGGTCCGTCACATAAAGCTATGAAGACCAGCACAAAGTCTCCATATAGCTCCTCTCTCAGTGCTCATTCCATTGCATCAACAGGCCAGCACAAGCCACAGTTAAAGAGAGAAACTTTTACCAAATTGATTTGCACGCTTCGTAAAAAGCAATGCTTATACCTTATTAGATTCCACTAAGTATAATAGCTACATGCAGAATGTTTATTGGCAATGAAAGAGGATCTATGTGACAGATTCAGTAAAGCAAGCCGGAGGCAGCATGCTGAGATGAGGAGCCTCAGCTGCGACTCAGGAGTCACTCTTTTAGAAAACTTCAGTCTAAATAGAGGAGATTGTAATTTGCTTCATCTGTGAACGCTGATTTACAGCGGCCCACAGCCTATTGCCTGCACCCCCTCCCCTCAGCTACCCCCACCAGGTCCACTTTGCTGAGGGACACAAGTGATGCCCTTTCTCTAATAGCTCACTGAATGGCTCTGCTGCCTGCTCCCGTTAGAACTGAGGGGTTATCAGATGGAAAGTGGCAGCACACACTGCATCAGCGGAGCACGTACTGAAGGTAGACTTGGCAGGATCCCTTCCCACTGAGACGGCCTGGAACTAATTGCAGAGAGATACGGATCATATCCCACAATTTGTCAGTTGGGGTGATAAAACCATCGCAGGGCTCATGGTGGTGAAGGAGCGCTGGTAGCTCTGCTGAAAGGGGCAGCGGGGCTGATAAAGATGGATGGTGAAAGGGTCTTAAAATGGCAGGCGAGGGCAAACACAAGGGAGTAAGCTCTGTTTATGAGTTTAGGTTGTGAGTCAGCGCTAAGCCAAACACTCATCACTTCCATAAGAAACTAGCGTTTTAATTTATAACACGGCTTCGGGCTCATGCGTTTGAACGCCGGGTGCAGCAGTGTTTGCACCTCATAAGTTCAGTTTAACTCTGAACCTGGAAAACTGCACACATTAACACTATGTTTAATGACAAATGGGAAGCAGTGGACCATGACCTCAGACACAAATTTGAGTTAAAATATGAGTCACCGACACCCCCCTGCTTATACTTTCTCTCGCCCCAAACACCAGTTGGTCTGCGACCGACATCTGGAAGATGCGTCATTGCAGATGTGCTGCAGAAGCTTTGCTCTCGGGCCAAAGGGTCTCCTCTCTCCTGCCTGGTGATGGGCACCTTTGTGAAAGCCCAGCTGGTGGACATTTCCAGAACGATGTGTTGCAAACCATCAATTTCAAATCAAACACATTTCTTCA
The DNA here is from genome assembly GCF_000735185.1 of Notothenia coriiceps. Lineage (NCBI taxonomy): Eukaryota > Metazoa > Chordata > Actinopteri > Perciformes > Nototheniidae > Notothenia > Notothenia coriiceps. The sequence goes on along the minus strand of NW_011368520.1, from coordinate 43,253 downwards.
AGATTGAATTTATCTTGATTATTTATCTATTCATTAAAGGGTGCGAAATTTATGTTTGTATGAAATTTCCACTCGTTTAACTTAAAAGTAGTGATAACCTAAAGATGTTTTGCTACAAAACAATCAGACTTAAGTGAGAGTTAAAGACACCCATCCCTCTTTACCAAACTTCGGCGCATCTTTATTTATTTTGGCTACCAGAGCCCCTTTCTTCGTAACCTTCTCAGAATTAAGTCTAAGTTGACCTTTTGAGACTTTCAAAGCCTTTAAGAATTAGATTACGAGGCAAACAGCATTATCAAATTATAGCCATGACTCAAATTCCTCAGGTTTTCACATGACATCATTTAAGTCTATTATCTAACAGTAAACACACAGCAGTCACTCCGTCTCCTTTCTTTCACGAGCTTTCATGTTTAGATATTTTTGTCAGGCTCCAAAAATACACAGATGCTTTGACAAGAATGGATTTTGTTTAAAAATGTATTACTGTCCTTCATGATTACTTTAAATTGCACAAGATTGATGCATTTGTGCATGGCTTTAATTATAAGCTTTTCAAGTTAAGCAATATATTTGGTTTTTACAATGATGTGTATTTATTCAATCATATTAGGATTGTTGGAAATAAATCTACAAAATGCTAAATCAAATTTAGTTTCTATATATTTCTTATCAGAATGTAATAGAGAAGATTTTCAAGAGAAATGATTCATGCTTTCAGTTTTTCCATGTCATGCTCAAATTTACCTCTTAAGATAAAATAATATATTGCCTTATAACAGCCATGCGAGAAATTTCTCCTCCCTTGAGTGAGGCATTAAACACTCAGACATATAAGACATCCTTTGCGTGTTGGGGGGTTTCAAGATGGACAAAGACATGTGTGGAATTAGTTACCCCGACTGCATGTTTGTAGTGTGATGAACAGTTAGCATGCGGTGAGGAGTTTGGGGGGTTCAGAGGGAGTGTGAACCACTGTGGTAAGAGGAGAGGGGTGCCCCAGACCTTTTCTCTTTTTTTACTAGCAGCTGATTGATTAATGTTGTTGTCGGGGCATAGGGTCTCTGGAGAGGATGAGGAGCCCTGTGTGATATGTGGAGGGTTTTACAAGCAGCGGCGAGCTTGAAAGTGATGGGATGAGATCCTGGCCAAAGGCCGAAATGAGAAATCCATCAGGAATGCATTCCCTTTCTCTCCTCGTTTTTTTTTCTCCTTCTCCCCGTCTGGGGAAGAACAGCTGCTGCTATAACTCTACTGTACATATCTTCCTTCAATCTAACATGCAACTGCAGCAGGGCATCCAGGCTGTCTCACAGACAGGTTACTGAGTCTGAGGTGTGAAGATAGGGAGCGTTTCTCCTAAACATTTCGAACATTAGGGCCAATGATAAGCAAACAACTTTAAATGCACAGAAAGATACAGTTAAAAGAGAGGCAGCCTTCTAACAAATCGAAGTGTACTTTCTCAGAGTATCAAACATAGTGCTTTTTGCCGTGTTTTACTTTTTTTTGTTGCTGTTCAAGCCTAAACAAGGTAAAACATTGTGAGCCTCTTCTTCTGCAAGAGTGTTTACAGTTAGCTTGAGTCCAATTGTGTTTAAAACAACGATTCAACCATAAACCAGATAACAAGTTCTTATAGAAAATCTATATTATACGGACATTCATTATTATTATTATATGCATGGTAATTCCTTTATACGTGTTTGGATGGAGGCAGAAATCTCAGGGCCCAGATGCTTCAAAACTTGGGAAAATGCAAGTCAAACTTTCTGCAATGCTATATTCCACAATATATAAGTATATGTTTTAATAATGTGGGGGAATTGACATGCAGGCATGCTACATCACAATTCTCTCTTGTTCTGGGTGTCTCACCTGTACTCTGGCCTCTGTGAGTTTTGTCCTCTGAGCCAGCTCCTCTCTGGTGTAGATGTCTGGGTAATGTGTCCTTTCGAAGGCCTTCTCCAGCTCATCCAGCTGCTCAGCGGTGAAGGTGGTGCGACTGCGTCTCTGCTTCCTCTTTAGGGGCAGGTCGGGCTCCGAATCTACATCTGAGCCTTCGTCTGTGCGGTTAGCTGAGGTGAAGAAAAAGAGACAGAGGGCATCTGTGTGATCATGGAATGAAATCAAGTTAAAGAGTGTTTTGTGTAATTTAACTGAGGGGTGTTTGTAGAAAATAGCATCAAATGTGAGCTGCAACTGATCAAGAAGGAGCTTTAACAGCATTATCTGCATTTTGGAGCCTCTTTTGTTGCTCCAGAGAGCGGGACCGGCAACACAGAGGATTGCAATGACAGCTACTCTCTCTGAATATACAACTGGGAGAATATTATCTTAATCTGTGGATATTTATTTAATATAGAGATACACAATCCGGCCTCTGCGAGGGGCCCCAGAGGCAGTGCAGGCAGAGGGCTGAAGGGGTGCGGGGGTGTCGGTGGGTAGAGGGGTTAATCTGCACAGGCCACCTTGCTGCTCCTCACCCTGCTTTTCTCTCTCATTGGCCCAGGGCACACTGCTCATACACAGCTCAGCCAAAGTGTGTAAAATAGAACACAATATCACACCAAAACCATTCAGTCCCATGTGTTTCCATCTGCTGTCATTAAATGAATTAGAACATATTTTACATTACTTTTTAGGCATTCAACTAAGCTGAATTTTTGCTCGAGGAATATAGATACTGCACAAAGCTGTACAATCCAGGCCGACAGGGAAATGTTTGACAGCAAATACGCATTACCATTGCACATTACCATTATAACTGAATTTAGAAAATTGCATCATTTTCACCTCCTCTGCATGTCTATTCAAACTACATGGCCCTTTTCATTTCATGTCATAAAATTCATATTTTCATAATTTCCTCATTGAGACATTGACAAGGCGGCGTGATGTGCCAGTGTTGCTCTAGGCCTAGTTGGATTGCATCATGCACAGTCCAGAAAGTGTGGGAGAGGGGAAATAAAGGGAGATATTGAAGGAGAGGGTGTAAGAAGAGATTTCTGCTTCTGACTGAGGCCCTTCGCTATTCAGCTCCAATAAAAACTATAATGCTCACCTGAATGTCTCACCCGAGTGAGTGCCTACCGTCTAATTCATTGTTTAACAGCTTCAATCTCTGTTTTTAGCTCACTTCAGTCAAACCTTTGAACATAAGTGGACAAAAGAATACTCAAACCTAGCCTCCAAATAACAACTGTGAGAACAAAAGAGCAACAGAGCTGGCGGAGTCTCAAGGCCAGCTCCAGAGTTTAATTAAACAAGGAATTATGGGATTATATGGAGACTATCATTACAGGCCACTCTATGAGTCTTCTACGAACATTTTTGTCCCCCTGAGCTCATGCTCAATGATTCTCTGCGGATTACATGTGGCCGCAGGACATGAGGCCGCATTCATTAAATCAATTCTTCAGTCTTATCCTTTTTAATAAAGATTGATTCTTGAAGCACGGGCTCACTCTGCTGCAGAACACCCTTGAACATACAAAGTTGAATATGTACATACACCACATATCCCTTTGTTGGTTTTCATGAGGATGCGTATATCCATTTGCCCAGTAACTCGCCATGACGACACTTGAGACCAGCCCAGCAGTCTGCAGATCACTTTCCAAAGTCACCTCTGTGTCCTACAGGGAGACGAGGGGGCCGGAGTAGACACATACTCAAGGGGCTCTGAGTAAGGCTTCTCCTCCTCAAATTATTTTCTTTTCCCCTTCTTTGTTTGAGGTGCTTTCACAGACTTTACATTGCAAGTAGACTGCTGTGGCAATCAGTGTCACATTTAGCATGCTATCAGGCTAATGACTGATAAACCTACGCAGACAATAGCTTGTACTGCTGCTCTCCATTAAGCCGACAGAGACAACACATCTGCTCTTGTACAAGAACCAGAAGCACAAGGTCAACAGCCGTGCCTGTAATGAGCGAGGGAAAATGGAAAATGGCACACGCAGCACCGGGCCAACTGGGAATTGGTTTTGGACGTAAACCTCATCTATATGCCGACTACATTTGGCGAATAGAGGAAAGAAAATACATTAAAATACATGGCTGAGCTCCATGTTATTGTAAAAAGAAATGAGTCTGACACAGGTTCCTTTTTAACTTCCAGCGTGTTACAATAGTCTGTTGAAGAACGATTATTCACAAACTGGATTGGATAAATGTTTTTTTTTTTCTGTCCGTTTTCCCGACAAAAGGGACATTAAAATCTTAATTGTAAGTCTCTTTTTCCCCTCACACATGGGCCAATGTTAACAATCAAATACAAAATAAGACTTATCGCACCAAATCCCTGCAGGGCTGTCGAAGTCATTTCCTTAATGGTCTCTCGGCACAAAAAGGTACATTTTGATTACACCTTCCAATAATACGACGGCGCTAATACCATTCACAGGTTCATTGGATATTGATAACCCACTCATGCCTTGTTTCATTACTTATCATCCAATTAGAATCTAATTATGTCCCATCCAGTGGGCATGATTACTGCCGTGTACTATCCTGCAGGGGCCCTCTGAGGTTTTTCCTCAATATTGATTTAAAAGCGCACCTATTATGAATAGGAGTTAATCAGGTTTACACATTGCTTTGTCTAGGTTCTCGATTAAGATTAGAAATAACACCTGGGAATTGTTTAAATAATAGCTATCTTAAACTAAATTGAAATGAATGTCATAACTTGTGAAAGAGATGTTTTCAATACAGGAGATGGTTTAAAAAAGGTCTTATTGGAAATGAATAATTACTGACTTATTGTTAATGGTTCTGCATATAATTGACAAAACACTTGGGCGTTACAAACCCGAAAAACACATTTTGGTTGCACAGTTGATGAACAATAACATTTACAGTGATTAACAGTTGATAACGTTAATGTCATAGTATAAACCATCACTAATGATGTGGAGAACCACACAATGTATTCACCCTGGTGTTACTCATCTGTAATGGTCTTTTAATTCTGACCAGACCTTTTAGATAAAACTGAGTCCTTACTCTTGAAGGACTTGTGTTGCTAGTAAATGGTCTTAAGGTTACTATGAGGTTTAAAGCCTGCTCTCCCCCTGATACTCCTCTGCTGACCCCACAGACAGACCCCTCAGACTACAGATGGGATCCTCATCATCAGCCCGGTTCCTAAAAGCCCCTCCCCTTTTCTTATCGACCCCCTCCCAACCTCCTCTTCTTCCCTTCTTCTCCCTCCAACCCCTCGGACTCCTGCAGTCCTCCACCTTTACCCCCGAGACGCTGAGGTAATGCTGATTAAACAGACAGCTGTCTGCTCAATGCCGACAATTAGCCAAGTGATCTGTAAGGTTACAGATTTACGATTCAGAACAACGGCAATAAACTTCATCGCTACCAGGTTGTTGAAAAATGTGGCTAAATACGTGCATCTGAACCTTGTTCTCAGTGAAAATTCCTTGAGTACATTTCCACGATTAAGCATCGCAATGAATGTTAGAAGTAAAACTTGATATATGAAAAACATTAAATTGAGCCATTATATGAATATCACAAAGAAAAAAGTTGAATGGGTAGATATCCATACTTTTAAGAGGTGTATCAGTACTGAGAAGAAATCTATCATGAAAAAAATAGAATAATAAAAAAAAATAGACACTGACAAAACTTAAATGTTATTTTGCAGGCCTAAAAGATGAAAAAAATAAATAAAATGTAACAATAATTAGAAGTTGCAAGTTACTTGTTTAAAAATAACAGCCCAGTGCAGTTGTCAGGTATTTTATCCTTCATCTCTGACTCACCTGTGAGCAGTATTAGCTTAAAGTAAATTGGCGCTCATCCTAGCCAGACTGTCTCTGACATCATAACCCATGGCCTCAATATCAGCCATACCTTTGCAAACTATCCAAGACAGAGGGACAAAAACAGACAGGGCTTTGGCAGTGCAGCATTAGCTCATAATGGCTCATTTTGAAAAGCATATTAGTTCCAGCATAATTACAATCAGGCCTCACGCTCTGTGTTTTGAAGGCATTCACAGGACCAGCCTCTGAGCACCGAGTCACACCAGTTGACTGTGACTGACAGCAGATTTAGTTTAAAATGCTGTTTTTTCCTCCCTCTTTTTTTCCCACAAGACAAAAATAACATCGCGTCTTTTCTCCCTGTTTATGTTGACTTGTTTATTTTGTGCCTACCTTTTGTCGTAGTTGATACTGCAATTATACTTTTTGTCAGTCAGAGGGGGTGAATATCAAAAGGACTAATTATGCAAACAGGCCTGTGATAAGAGGCATCTGCCTGAGATGGGATCTGCTATCTCTGACATGCATCTGTCTCTGTGCTGTCTTTGCTGCTCCAGGCCTGCATATAAACAGCCCTGCCTGTCCCCAGGACTGCATGCGATTCAACCACCAACACTGGAGTGGAGGGATGTTTCGGGGGCGGGGGGGATCGTGCTGCAACATCAAATAACTAACAACTTCCCAATTTGCATTTCTCTGAGAATGGTGCGCGTCTCTGCTTAATGCACTTGCCTGTTCATCCCAAAGGGGTTGCCAAGTCAAAGGAGGCATGTGATTCAAGGCATTTACCGAAGGATGTATCTGAGATAGGAACCTTATGTGAATACAAGATAGACGACAGCGATAACCAGAATGGTTTAAAGACACATTCTCTATGAATAATCTCTTCCTGTAGTTATCTGCATGCAAGTGAAAAACAAAAACAAAAACTTTATAAGCGAGCATAGCTTTTGCATAATTGGATATTCCTCATACAGTATATATTAGATTGAAATATTTAGATACAAACAAACTAACAATTTGTTAAAAGACTTTATATGTGGAAAAATCAAGTTAACTGTTTACTTGGTTTGGTAACATGCCGAAATGCATCATCAATTTCCTCTGGTTGTCAGTGACCTTCTCTGGGCCTTAATATGACATTTAGCTGAAATTGAATCTGGATGAGATTTGTAACTTTACATAAGGATATTAAAACTCTAATGTCTATCAGAAATTACATCATGCTAAGCTCACCTTTATGGACAGATGTCACTTGATTCAGATTTATCTCATGCCTATCATGTCAATTACCAGTTTATAGCTGGTGGCCGAGGGCCAAGGACCAGGCGCACTTGGCCAACAACCTATTTCAAGTGGTTAGAAAAGTCAAGCAGGAAAGGAAAGCAGAAGTGAAGTAAAGCTCTACAGTTTGTGTACAACTTCAAGTTCCTTATTTATTTGTGTACGTAAAAGTGAATAAAACATCCAACAAACGAAACAACTATCTGATGAAATAAGACCAAACACTGCACCTCTCACTAACAGTGTCTGAGTTTGAGGCTATTTTACACATTCCAGGAAAATTCCAATACTTTTCTTCTCTTGTCTCTCGGACAGAATCACATTCTTTAGAGAAAGAGTAGGGGGCTTGAAAAAGAGGCGAAAAAGGCAAGGGACGAAGAATGATGGGAGGCTCTATAATCTTTGGCTCTCACAACAAACAATTAGCCCCCTTTTCTCTGTTTGAGGTGGGGAGAAAGTGGGAGAGAGGAGGGAGGATGGGGGAGACGCAAGAGAAAGCAGAGGAGACTGAGAGGGAGAAGCAGCGAAAGCGATGCTCTTTTATGGCTCTTGTCATATGGATGAAGGCGCGGCGCGTCCATGAGAGCGCACGCTCACCTTCAACAACAGGGCGTCCACTGGGCCTCCCGGCCTTTTCAGCCCAGAGAGGCGAGCTCCTCGGGGGGCCATTAGAGCATGAATAGGGGCCTGACAGCCCTGTGCAGCTCCGCAGGGCATCCATAAACGCTGACATATTGACTCCCCATGCCTCTGCGCTGCCTGAGTGTGAAAGCGTGAAGGGTGGGATTCTTTCCCTTTAATACTCAAAAACTAGGATTTTAACCAATATGATTATATTATAAATATTTGTTTTTAGATATACTTAATATAGTCTTTCTTTAATTCTTTAGATATTAAAGCAATTCTAAAATTATACATATGTTAGACATCGTCATTTACACAAAGCAAAATACCACATGTGTAAATTCACTGGCAAAATTATCAACTAATACTTTTACTGTGGAAGTTTTTGGGGAAAAGGATACTAAGAAGATCTAAGAGAGGCTTGAAGACTTGCAAGGATACAAAATGTAAACCTCGTTAGGACTGTTGCCCCCTCTCTTTGCTTCGCACCAGATTCTCTCTTCTGTCGAGCAGAATGTCACCGCCTGAGCTCGAGTCTTTGCTAATTGAGGTCACAGAGAAAGTAATGAAATTAACAGAGAGCACAAGAAAGTAAAAAGGAGCCCATGGGGGTCTTTGCCAAATGGCACTGGAGCCAGAGCCTCGGTCCCCCAGCAAAAAGCTCTAAAAACCTACGCAGGAAATCAAACAGCAACGTCTCAGGGCTATGAGCCGAGGTCTCCTGGAGGAACAAATCATTTTCTCAACAAAGCCAAAGAGAGATTACTTGGCACAGTATAGGAATGCACAGCGGACATTTTTATGTGCCCGAGGGAAGTTTCCTAATTTTCTGGACATGGTTGGGCAGCAAATATTGTGAAAAAGTTTGTGTGATATTGAGGACACTCAAAAGGATAGAAGAGTTATTGGAAACTTAAATAGAAACTCAGGACTTGTGTGAATAACGACCCCGCAAAAAAGACATACATTTGAATAATTCGCAGGTTTCACTTTTTAAAAAACTCACTGCATTTACCTGAATGTTTTAAAGCTCAAATGGCCTTTTGGCTACTGATTTAAGTCTGAATATTATCTTATTACTGTGAACCCTGACATTGAGATATCTCTATAATTGGATTAAATGGAAATCAGGATTGATGGTTTTAAAACTTCAGAAGAATGTCTCCATAATCATTCAATTTGAAACAATTAAACACAATTCAAAAATACTATCATTTCCCACTTTGTTAGTAAACTGACAGTGGATTTGAAAGTAAACAATCTGTCTCTTTCTATAAAACAATTTAATGAAGATTTCCTGTAAAGAGCCTTTTACTAGGCACAGTGAAGCATTACAATGCTTGGCATTAATTTCTGCGATCCCTCCATATTAAGGGGATGTAATGTGGCACAGTAGCAAAGCTTTTCATAGTGAGACTACATGTTCCCCAAGGAGAGAATGACTGACGATGCAGAAATAAGCCCATTAGTTGAAAATAGCGGACAACATTTGAAGTTGTTATTTAGTCGGCAAGGACAGGAGCTCCACCCCACTGTTTGGACAACCGCTTACACATTTTAACTTGGTGGAAAAAACACATTTCCGATTTGCAACACTTAGGGAACATGTTTATTGTCTTTGTGGATTTGAAAAAACATGCACAATTAAAACAAATGAATATTTCAGTGGTGAAGCACATCAAGAGCATAAAATGTGAAATGTTCTGGCCCTGAGTAGCATGGCCTAATGGCGATTTTTAAACTAGCAGACCATGGTCAATGTTTCTCATTCATCACTGAGGGAGAGCATGGGCGCACTGTGCTAAACGTAATTACTGTTGCACATTATGTGGGCTATTCCTGTATTGTAATAAAATTAGCCAGAAATGCCTTTTGTCTTTTCTAATGCAGCTCCATGGTAACCAGTGGATGGTCATAATGCAACACACTGTCGCCGATCTGTGCCAGCTGTCAGAGTTTGACAACCTTAGGTGGCAAGGCGAATTGGGGGAAACTACATTTCTTTCAATAAATGATGTGGCTCTGACCTGCTCATCCATTGCACAATTTAACATGGACATAATAAAGCTTTAGATGTCCTGATTTACTGTATACTCATTTGTGTGAGCCTTCAGCTTTATTGTTTGGCAGGATAACAATGGTTTAATCACCAAGACAAAAATCTGTTCCTGCCAAAGGTCCCGCTTATTATTCCCACTGTTCATCTTAAAATGTTCACTAAGATTACCTCAGACAGGCAGGAAATTCAATTACACTATATATATTTCTCAAGCTAAATAGTGGGGTTTAACATGCTACGTTTAACCAAAACAGATCAACATGATGACAGGATTGCAAGACTAAATACAAAAAAATATCTGATTTAATTACAATCACTCATCACAATGAATATCTCTTGACTACCGAAGTGAAGCAAATTTAACAAAATGTTAAATGTGGGCCTTAATGTTGTAGGATATTTGTTGCAGTTATGAAAAACTAGCTTTAACATGGTTTACAAAGGACAGTAGTTCATTTTACACAAAAGAGTCATAAATACAAGATTGTACTGATTTCTCTACTGGGCAAGATAATATTTCCTCTTAAAATCTAAAAGGAAATTGCACGCCATTACTTGACTCAAGATTGATGCAGACTACATAAATAAACAGAATAATTACTGGAGGATCTTTCACAAAATATTAGGCCTTTGTCGTTGTTGACCGCCGGCAACAACATTTATGTTGTTTGGTAGATAACTTATTAGTTAAAGTGACGATGATTTATGGAATTACATGGTTAATTAAATGTAGCTTGAAGCGAAAATTACTCTGTGAACTGTCTGTCCCATTGGCAATTCACCTCGTCGAGACACAAACTAAAAAACTGAACGTTATGTTTTACCTAAGTCTGGGTTTGGGGCTTCTTCTCTCTGTTGTGTAATGTCCTTAATGCCTTGAATGCTCAGAATCATTTTATTGCTCATTGACATTGTTATTGGTGCTTTCTGACAACAGGCACCATTGTCTGCAGGGGTCATGAGGTCAGTTAATTACGCTTGTTTATTGCAGCAAAACGATGTCAGCTCGTAATGTGTGCAGGACTACTGCACCAGGAGGTTTGTTTCAGCAGATTTTACCTGAATTGAACTGGTTGTATTTGTTTCTTTCTGCAGGCCAGGAGCAAATATGCCAAGAGGACATCTCAAAGCAATTAAATGAGATTTCTTTCCAATAACTATAGGTTTTTTCCATTAAAACCTTTGAAACTAATCTCCCGCGATGAGAACACTTGTCTCTCCTCCTGGCAAGGCTGAGCATCAGCAGTGAGAGATAAATAAATGGCCTTTAAAAAAACATTGGCCCTCTTGTCAAGACACATATCCACTCGAGAGCAGCAACAGTACACATGTCAACTCATTCTCGTCCCATTTCCTCTGCTCTCTTTGCTAAGACACTCCTGTCTAATGAAGGAGAGGGGCTGCAATCCCACAGGGTTAAGCAGAGCTCTGTCACCGCTGAGTGTTGTTTCCCCTGCGGACAGCCACGTCGCCGTCCACTATCAAAAGGTAATACCAACCAATCAGGATTCATTACAACACAAAATCCATGAATGAACTGCCCACTGCAAGTGAATTCGCCAACTAACACACAACTGCCCGGGAGAAGAAAACAAGCCTCCCAGGGAGCCCCCTCCAAACTAAATTGGATTGCCAATACGGCCCACAGACGTTTGCGAAGTCGAGAAAAACAATGGAGCAGAAAATAAATACTCCAAAGCCACAATGATGGCTCCACTTGGTAAACTAACACAGTATTGATCGTCTTCTTTTTTTGTTTGTTTAGAAAAGCCTCATCCCTGCTAATAGCTGTCTGAGAGTGTAATCTCTCCCTTGTCCTCCCCCTCCTCTCCTCCCCCTCCACATTCCCTATTATGTGGCTCCTTTCAGCACGCCTCAAATAGTTTAGGTTCAGTGTCGCACTGGGGTACGGGGCATGGGACTGGGGACCAATTGTTTGCTAATGTTGACACCTGCCAGAGCAGGCTTGGTCTATTTGGGGCCCGCCAAGCTGCAAACTGGATGCTCCCCCTCTTTAGCGAGATTAAGTGTGGGTTGCTGGGGTCACAAATCACTGGACTCCCTCTGATGTTGTGAGGCACAGAGCCAGATACTGAGAGGACTAAAAGAGAAAGCTGGAGAGGGAGGGATAGAGGAGGGAAGAGGGATAAAGAGTGACAGTCTATTGTTTACTGAAAAGGAGGGGAATAATATATCTTCTTGAGTGCGCGTAACCAGTGTTCCCCATTCAAAATAAGAGAGAAAAATATCAACAGTGAATCCACGTTGTCAAAGCATACAGTTTTCTGCCTTTCTTTCTGTCTCCTTTTGGGTGCATAGATGATCAGGAATACTAGAAAGCTTTTCGTTTGAAATTCAACACAAACAGGGAAGACCAATTGTCACACTCTGCTCTTGGTTTCCAAATAACAGCTTGTGCAATTTCCACACCCAAAGTATAACATTAGCAGGAGGAGAAAATAGAAAGCAAAGTATTAAACCATCTGCTTTTATTATGATTCACAGGACAGACGTTCTTTGGCTTGCATTTCACCAAATAAAAGTTAAAAAACTATCTCTGTTCTTCAGGAATAAATAAACATGAAGACATAGGCCTACTCTGTTTTTATAAACTACAACTTCCTCGGAGGAAAGTCCAAAACAAATATATCTTCTTTTAATTTTTTTAAGAACACATTTCGTGCAAAACCAAAGGGTAATTTGGCGTGTCCATGACAGACACTGCCCAGCTCCTTCTCCTCCCACTTTCCTTTGCAGATGTACATTAATGCAGGAAAAGGCAGAGATCTGGGCTGCTGCAGAAGCACCCTCTCCCTTTAAAACCGCTGCTGTCCAGCCTGATCGTGTCAGTTTGAAGGCCCCTATTCAAAAGTATTCATGCATCTGCCTTTGAGGCACAATAGCAGCTAGTTTATAAACTGTCTGCCCAGGCACCCAAAGGCTTTAGTTCGTATTGTTTTCAGCCCCTTAATAAACTTTTTGGAGGAGTTCATCAACTTGCCTGAATAGTCTATGCAGCAAGTCTCAAGACAGAAAATAACAGAAGGGTCTTTTCTCCTCCCTCTTCTTTCTCTCCTCCTTTTCTAGTGGCTGTTCGTCTAACAATGGTGAGAGTAGGCTGTCAGACATCACAGAGGTTTTTTGTACCAATACAAGATTCAATAAAAGTGGTCCAAGACCATTGTAGTTTCACTTTAGCACAAATGTTACTCAGCTTGACAATGATTCAAAAACGTGTTGCCAAAATAAAATGAGAATCACAAATTATATATATTTATAAAAAAAAATGTAATTTTCAGAATTAAGAGAAAAATATTTTGATACAAATAAAAATTCCTGTTTTATTATATTTATCAAATACATTTTAAGATTTTAGTTTTAATTTCTATATCTTTAATTTCAAAGACTGCCTGGCACCTGCTAGACAGGCAGAAATGATGGGATGCAATAAAATGTAATTTTGGCTGTAAGCCATTAATCCACTGTTACACCTTTAAACTCTGTGGAGAAACAAAATTAGCCAAACTTAAAAGTATTTAATAGACGTCTGCTCTAATTAATTTCATACCTAATTAAAGCAAGGCTACAGTCCATGAAGGCTGGCCTGTTTAGCCTGCTGGATGGCCATAATTGAAGTAATAGCGGAAAAAAGGGCCTGCTTAGAAAATAAAACCCCGCAGCGGTCCAATTCAACAACATCCATCCAACCACGCTGCAAACCCCCCTCCACCTCCACCATCTGACCCAAAAAGGCCTTATTGGCTGCCCCGGACCAACCACCTACTGTTTCCCAGCGATGCACTCTGTGCGTTTTAACACCCTAATTAGATGTGACAAGTTCAACGAGCTGGTTCCAGGGGAGGAAAGCTGGGCAGGTTATGATTTCCGAGTCAGACTCACAGGGGAATCTCTGGACAGCTGATTCCTGTCAGCCTCATTCATCTTCTTCCAGCCAATTAAACTTCAGTGCTAACAAAGCGGTGGCAATTTGTGGAATTCATTTAACGCCTCAAGTGGAAATGTAAATGTTTGGGGCGATCGCAGTATGGCTGGTAAAATGATAATAATAATAATAACAATATAAATAATAATTATCATAATCATAATAATAATAATAATAATTCAACTTAAATTATAAAACATTTACCATATAATATATGCATTTATATTTTACAATGTGAGATCTTTAAGTTGGGGTTGTTAATCATATAAACCAAAATACGGTATAATGTATACAATTGTGAGGACAATATTTACCAGAACCAGAAAAAAAACATTTCCCAAAATAAAAAACTTAATTTACTTCTAGAAACATTATAATATATCAACAAACTGACAACTCAAATAGCTCATTTAAAAAACATAAGCAATTTAAGATCTTTTCAAAATTAATTACTTGAAGAAAGAATTTTGTGGTGAAAAAATGTATTCACTGAGAAATATTTCAGCTAGGCCTACTCAACGTGTTATTATTAATTTCCACACCTGTTGACATGTGTGATGCACGTGAAAAAGCTGTGTGCATTTGCGCGAGAATGTAGAGAGAGAGAGAGAGAGAGGAAAAAGAGAGAGGAGGAGAGAGAGAGAAACTTAAAAGAAAAGAAAAGATGAGGATTCTCTATTTCTTTTGGACTACCGCCCTGCAGGCAGGATCCCGGAGCCCCATAGTGAGAATTGGCGAAATAAAACACAGACCGAAATGAGAGACGCGCTGAAGCACCCTACTGCTGCGACAGGATACCTGGAGGGCAACGCTTCCTCTTTAAATGTGTCTCATATGGTTTGAGACCCCCAACCAGACATTCAATCCTCAGAGTCTGCGTAAGCCTATGAGTTTAATGCTCGATGGTGAAATTATATGCTATAATTAAATGTCGTATCATTTAAAAATGTTCGGTGGCATAGAGGCATCTTATCAACGTGGTCTACATCGGCTTCATCCTTGTTATCACATTAATAGTAACAACATCTAAAAAAGGCCTATCAGCATTTGAGGGGGAAATAGCAGGCTAAACAAAGGGCACCTATGGGTTTACAGCTTATTCTGATATTTTCGAGCAGGAAATGTTAACCTTGAAATGCTACTATCTGCGCTTAACAATGTGTGATCATAACCCCATAAATGAGGGGAGAAATTGAATCCTTTTAAGTTATTAAGCAGGAAAGGATTATAAACTCGTCTTTATAAATGAGCTAGAAATCCCCATGTCTTCCTCTGTACACTTTTACATTTCCCACAAGAATCTGGAGAGGAAAGATTGCCCCTTTTCAAGAGCCCCACAAGAGATGGAAAAATCATTTTTGTGCCCAGATAGGGAGTCGTCCCACATGGTAAGCGCCACTTTAATTAATAGACAGCCTTGAGAGGTATCACTGTCAGCCGGGATAATGGTGGCAGAGCCACTGTTTGTGCGTCCATGAATATTTCTGATGTGATCAAAGTCAAATGCCAGCACAGAATGAATTTAAGCCTACTCCATTTTTTTTCTTTTGCTTAATGCTGCCGACACTTCAAGCTCCAGACACTGAAACGTCTCTACACAGTATATGGTAGGCCTACAAGCTTAAACTGCACTTCTTTAAATTGATGCATTACTCATTACTCATAAGCAATGGGTTTCATGTTATTATGTTGCACGGTTTGCCCATGTTACCTTGCTGGAACCAATAGGCTAATTTGTTACACTAGTAGTAACTCTTCACCATAAGAACATCGCAATATGTCATTAGCGACAAATTACACCACCGTTTTGCATTTAAAAAAACGACATGCAAAATAAAAATGACACAATTTCGTTCTGGTGCAATTTAAAATTCGCTCAATAATCGTAATGTTTTGCTAATATTGAGGGTGATATTGAGCAGCCATTTCTGCTGGTTTGTTACAATCATACACATATAGATGACAAGTAATAATTTATGCTACACCATCTGAACGATGAAAACAAAACAGAAAAATATCCTTGAGATTCAGAGATGGTCAACCAAAGATGTAGCAGTCTTTATAACGAAAGTGAGCAAATCTATAGAAATATCTTTATGCAATGTGAACATTGTAGTTATTATATATACACATAACGCAGGTGTTGTTAAAGCAAACCAGATGAATGCCGTTACATTTCTAAAATGTTAATGTTTTACTCAATATTTAATAATAGGTACTACATTTTTCTGCCCTCATTAATTGTATTGATTTACTGTAAATACAAATAGCCCTAAGATTATTAATGTTATTATTGTTATTATTATTATTATTATTATTATGGATGATGATGATGTTGCGTCTTTCAGCTCCTGCCCCCTCTATAAGAATAAATGTAGGCCTACCGATGTAAATTCCAGTGAAATGTGGCTTGAGTGGCTGCGGGGACAGGGGAGGTTAATCCGAGTTTAATGCAGTGAAGCACAGCGCAGGGTCTGGGCTATGATGGGTATGTTATCTCTGCCCAACATTTGGGTCTCCCTCAATTTCCACCCAGCCAAATAGCTGCGAGAAAGTGCAGATGGAGTCACTCTCAATGCCTGAGGAAAAAACGTTATTAATAGCTAAATAACTTCCCCATACTTTCACTGAATCTCTCTCACACACTGTTCCAGATGGATTTGTTTGAAGTGGTCTCTCGCTTCATTCCCCTGTCCTTCTCATTCAGCACGGCTTTAGACCCGAAATATAGCTACATTATATTACCATACACTTAGAGACTGGGTGTGCGTGTGCGAAAGTGTGTGTTAGTGCGTGCGTGTTTGTGACGTGGGGAAGGGGCAGCTTTTCACACATCACTATAGGCCGAGTTGATAATAACAGCAGAAATGTATTACTTTTTGTGTTTTAAAAGAAACCATAAATTGACCTGTGAGCGGAGGATAAACCGGAATAAAAAAATATACACCGTTTTAAAAGAATTTTTTGACGTAATTTTACAAACATACTGATAAATGACAGCACATGCTCAAACGGAAAGAAAAGAAGTCTAGATAATTATATTCTCAATAATATATATTTTTTAAGCTGTGGGAGGAAATACGCATAACACCCATTCCAAAAACAAATACTGTTTCTCTGAATATAAAAGCCTCTTTTTAGCAGTCCTAACCTCTTTGGTCTGTCACACTTCCTCACACCTCTCCGCTGCTCTGTCACTTTCCCTCCCTGATGCTCGGAAATAATCCCAGTTGACATCTGTTTAATTAGATTGAGGACCTCAGGTAATCCTGCGATTTGCTGAAGTGTCCATCGCCTGTCTCCACCTCGGCTGACGGTCAGGTTGGTTGCGTCAGAGAGGCAGATGGACGCCGGACAGCTGCTACACCTTTTCTTTCAGAGCGGTGTGGCATTAAACAAAAGGATGTCCAAGTTTGCACATGCAATGCAACCTTGCTCAATTTTCTTGCGCGTAATTAAACACACATATTTTTTAACAGCCGTACATGACCATTTAAGTGCGCACCAATTTATTTTTGCACAACAGAACATTTGTGGACCAAGATCTTCACTCGATGATCAACATAAGATTAACGACTTTCAGAATAAAAAGGGCCAATAAAGCAGCGTGAAAACTATTTTTAGTGACTGTTCGGTTGGTTCAGCTTCTTCTACATCCTTCTGATAAATAACAGTTGACTAAGCCACAAAACAACATTTACAATATTGTAATGTGTTTAGCAGTTTGAATACATGTTTAATAAAGCTAGATTAGAGCTGGGATAAATCCGTGATGTAACCTCTGAGAAAATCCAATACACAGGGCTAATAAACAAATAGATAAATAAATAAAGTCTTAAAATCTGGATAAGTAAACCAAAAAAAAATCTCATGAATTTTGTGCCCTGGGCGAGCCACTGTGAGCTCCGCT
Organism: Notothenia coriiceps; assembly: GCF_000735185.1. NCBI lineage: Eukaryota > Metazoa > Chordata > Actinopteri > Perciformes > Nototheniidae > Notothenia > Notothenia coriiceps. The sequence goes on along the minus strand of NW_011368520.1, from coordinate 25,644 downwards.
CTGAGATGAAAGTGAAAAGAAATAAAAGGCTCTATTTAATCTGCTTTAAAACCCCTCTCCACATAAGGGCTGTGCTTCAAACTCGGAGAGTGAGGGGCTGATTGGGGATAAATACATTTCTTACCATGCCTGCGAGCTATTACACCCGGCACGAACACAGCCACCTATTCAGCAACCATCGTTTCCAGTGCTTACTCTAATAAGTATTAACATTATTAAATGCCATCCGGATGCCGGTAGTCTAAACTGCTTTACGCAGAGGGTGCGTCTCTTTTTATAGCAACGTAATTGAGTCCCAATTTAAAACACAAGCTGAGCTAAGACAGAATAGAAGCATGAACATTAGGTTGATATTTGGCACTAACAACAAACAGTCAATAATAATTAAGTTAACACTTTACAAGTCAAACTATCACGTTACTCAGAAAACATGTCCTCAGTTTTACGCGTGTGAGCTGTGCGTAACAGCAGACTCTCCCAAAAATGTTCGTCACTTATAGCCAGCATGCAGGAGTTACAAACCATCTACGTATACAGTTGAGGTATTTGAAACAAAACGTTGACATTTTTCTCATAACATTAACGCGTGGTGTCACAAAAAAAGAGACCGTTTTCACGCTATCAACTGATTCTTCTCCAACGGGCCATTATACAAAATTACAAAACTATCTACCAGCGGGGCGTACTGAATAATTCATCTCCTTTTATGTCTCTCCTTGCCCTTTGTCCAAAGTCTTCTCCCTTTTACCCGATTTTTGAATGAGAATGGACGGGTCCATAGCTACTCTCCTTTTCGCTGCCCTGCTTTCCAGGATTTGCTTTTTTGTACCTCGGACTCCTCACTTTAGAAAAGCATCAATGGAGGGGAGGTTTGCTCGTGAAGTTCATCTTCAAGTTTGAAAATGTTTTGGCAGTGTCTTTAAGGGTAAAAATTGAGGCTTTTGTAAACATTTATCTAGACCCCATTCACTCATGTTTGATCATCAAAAGAGGCAACCTTTATATCGTTTGGATGGAAGAATTTTTCACTTCATAGCAAGAAAAAAAAACGAAGCACTAAACATAATGTGACATAACATTTGACAATAAATGCAGAGGTTTTTCTTGTAAAATGTCAAAAAAGTCTACTCGTATTTAATAACTTAAATAAAACCCTCGCTAATTCTTCAAATTCTGTTTTTTTTTTAACGTCCCCATTTTTGCGATTTATTTATATATTTTTTACATGTAAAATATACTGCAAATATTTCATTCACCACGGGAGATATTAATACATTTAAGCTTATTATAAGCTTGTAAATACTATTGACAAACACTGACAGTCAGTACCTGCGTAAAAGCTTTATTGTCCCCTCCACGCAGCATTACTAATAGAGCAAATAATAATATGAACATTGATTTCCACTTTAACTGACAAGTGGTGAAATGTCAGTGAACTGACATCGATTGTGAAATGGGTCAGCTGTCAGCTGTCGTTTAGAGGTCGTTAAATGAGTGAATGAATGAGGAGGAATTCGCTACACAAATTAATTTTCTGTAGTTAAATACCTTCTGCCAAGGCTCTCATAAATAATTGAGTGAATGAACAACTGCTGGCTCGTAGTTAAAAGCAGGAATAAATTCTCTGCTATTAGCAATTTCCCAAGAGGACGTAAAGTAGGAAGTCCATTTAAAACATTTGTTTCCTGCTTACAAGGCTGGAATATTCCCTACATAATAATAATAATTCGATATTTCAGACATATGCAAAAGGGCCATAAACTTTCTGCTGTTAACTTACATTTATCACCGAGGATGCCATCGATGCTATGCTTTGTTTTCTTTTCTCCATCTTCATCCTTCTTATCACAGTCTTCCTCTCCATCTTTTTTGCCAAATCGGGCCCTCAAAACGCGGCTGATGGAGCTCACTAATGGCAACAAAAAGGTAAATGGGTGATTAGCTCTAAAACCCATAAAGGAACCAAAGTAATCCTATAATACATTTTTTAGGATACCATAAAAAAAAGCACAGTAAAAAAAGTTTCACATGAAGCAGCTGCGTTCGAAAAATAAATAAAAGTGTGTACTAATGGAAAAATTACACGTTATGCAATAATGAAAATTATCAATTGAGCACTAAAGGCACATTTTCCCAACAGGGGGGTTTTTTTCTGGGTCACACAGTTGTAAGTGTGCTTCCTGCTACACTGAAAAGTGTTATTACCAGTAACTGGGGCTAAAAACATGATGGATTCAAAGTGATGTTCAGAAGTGATGCTGCAGTGTTCGCTAGTAATAAGAAAAAAAAAGTGCAGCTTACCAGATGAAGCCTCACCTGAAGGAACTGTGCTTCTGTCGCACACCCCGTCCTTCAGCAGCTTATCCCGGATCTCCCAGCTGAACATGCCGGGGTTCTCTCTCTTGTACTCTTCGATCCGCTTCTCCACGTCAGGAGTTGCCACCTGCTTTAGGTTGTAAATGTTTAAATGGAGGGCAATAAAGGGAAGGAAAAAAGAAAATTCCGTTTAAATTTAGAGACATTTTAAAGATGAAGAAAATGATGATCCTCAATATTGAAGCACAAATTGCAAAAATAAGAAACAATGATGTATATTGTTTTTTTAAATGTGAGTAGCCTATAATATGCCTGGGACAATAACACATTTCAACCTTTAATATGTCTTAGTGGCTTAATCTAAAACATCCACACCAGTAAAAAAAAACATTTGTCATTATAGAAAAAACATTTGTCATAATAAAAACCCTTTAATGGAACACATGTGCCCATTTTGTTGTACTGCATTTAATACAAATAATGTATGAAGGCAGATTGTTAAACACATATCACATTTATACTATATTATATATGTTTCTGACTAAGCTTATTGTTTAAAGAACATTTCAATAATTTTGGAAGAAGAAAATATCAGCTTCAGTTGAACTTTAAAGACTGTATAAAGGATGTTAGCCTACAGGTGGGCTCTAATATAAATGTAGTTTGCAATTTACTTGACACATGTCCCTGGTTAAATAAGGCACATTATTAATATTTTATAATTATTAATAATACTATTGATATTAATAAAACAGAGGAAGTAAAACAACTGATACAACTGTATCAAACAACTGTAATAACATCATGCCGTTTTACTCAGGTGTCGCTGCAGTGACCCCCAGACCCGTCCATGGACCACTCACCCTGGGCTTGCTGCCTCCTATGGCTCCCGGGCGGATGGAGCCGGTCTCTTGGTATCGGCAGAGGATCTTGGAGACACAACCGTGAGAAACTCGCAGTTGTCGCGAGATCACGCAGGGTCGGATGCCGTGGTGGGCCATCTCCACTATCTTGTGTCGGATGTGATTTGGCAGGGGCCTCCCGTTGATGAACACACCGCCAAGCTGGTTCACCCTACCCTGGCCCAGGGGGGTGGATACTGCACCACAATAAACAATAAAAAGTCTCTTTAACAATGTGCACTTCAATGCAAGCTAGATGAAGCTAATTCAGCGTATATTAGAGGCAAATAGTGACGTGTTTTCTGTGCTGCTGACTTTTAAATGGGACGCAGTTAACGCACATTATCATATTATACATTTTCAAGAGAGCGTCGTGCCAAATTCATCCAGCGTCAGTCTGGCTCACAGCATGTATCCGAGGCCACTTCAGGATCCAATTTCACATTCAAGAGACACTAAAGAGGGTGACACTTCCCACCTTGATTATTCCTAGTCATGCTGTACAAATATTGATGTGATCCTTTGAGTCATATCTTAGCTGTGTGTATTATTGCCATTTCCAGCAGCAGGACACTTGAACAAATCCCGCAGCTCGAGTAACTTGCGAGCTACGTGTTTTTTGTACATTTCAGACCAGAGCACTTGAGCACGAACTGGGTGTAATGGGAAAACTGTTTCCATAAATGCGTTCAAATACAAAGTGGTCTTTTTTCCGCCCATATGTTCAGACTGCTTGAGTGTGTGCATCAACTTAATAAATTACCAATTAGATTGCTTTTTGTGTGTGTGTAACAATCGAAGCTAGAGTAATCAAATTGTTAAAGTGTTAAAATGAACAAATACAAAAAAGGGAACATCTGTTTATTCTGTTATCTAAAATATTATTGTATAAAATAAATAAGTGTCTGGGTGGCTTTAAATTTGAATATAACAAATGATTTTAACATGCAACATTGTATAGGCCTATATTTATTATAAGTAACATTTCCGAATAATTTAAAAATGAAAGCTTCAAAAAATAAAACAAAAATAAGAGTAAGTATTACAAATATTTCAGGTAGAAGCTGTACAACAAGCAATTACTTACTGTCAAATTAAACGAGTTATAAATAAAAGCAGACACACATCAATAGAATACAATCAGGCTTAATCAAAACACACGAAAATAAGATGCTGTGGGTTGATTTCTTAAAGAACGAGTTGCTATTTATTATTCACTTTGGTTTCAGGTTGTACACTTGAATCATCACTGACTGGAGGTCGTATCTGTTCATCCACCTTTTTATTTTCACAGCGTGTCGCCGGTAACGAACTAGGGCTGTTTGACTATCACGCTGACTGATGCGTTTTGTCACAGCACAAGTTCAAACATCACACACACGTTTTCATGTCTCTTACCTTCCAGGGGGAAGCCGGTTCGGGGGTAGTTCTGGCCCGGCGCAGGGCGCATCATCCGAGGCATCGTTCCTGGTAGTGTAGCCATCATTGCCACCCGGACGAACAACAAACGGACTCCAGTCCAACTCAAAAACGGAATGTGTTCAAAATACTCAAAATGATGCTCAGTGTGCTGTGAAATCCCAATCCCAGGCGGAGAAACTGGACCTTCTTCCACCGGGGAAAAATAAGTGATGCTGTCCTCTGGTGCGATGGACGTGCCAAAATATAACACAAATGATAACAATTGCTATAAATAAAATAAAATCCCTTCAAACAGGGAAGTCTGCAAAGTAGAGTAATTGGAGTTGTGTGTCTGAGTTGGACAGAAATGCTGTGTTATTCGTTTCCTGGTTGTAGTTTGGGTTCAGTATTATGTCTGCTGGCTGGTTGGAAGTAGTTTAAGTGGCCAACTTTCGTGCATGTCGTAGGAGGAGACAACCGAGCGCTCCCATAGGCTCACTGGCCTTTCTTTTATGGATGAAAGAAAGTGGGTTTAGCCAGGAGCCGGCCGACCAATCACAGCAACACTTTCCACTTTTAATTCACTGCTGCCTCCCTCATCAGACTCCATACACCAAAAAGCAGTTCAAAATGTTATTATGTCTAAATGTTATTCTAAAGCCCATCTTTTCAAAATGAGCCAGCTTCCCTGACATTCAGCTGTTTAAACCTGTGGAATATTAATGCTTTTTAAATGCTATTTCCATTTTCTTTCTTTCTCTTTTTTCTTTCTTTCTTTCTTTCTCATTCTTTGACAAGAAACTCATGAAATTGAGAACAAAAAATATATTATACCCTAAAAACTGCTTCTAGAAATAAAAATAAAAAGCTGAAAAAAATTCGTAAATGTTTAAAAAAAAAAAAGGTTTATTGTTCATATACTATGGATATACTGAATTAAATTCCCATATACCATATTAAAAAAACTGAAATAAATGACCAACATCTTAAGATGAAACTATTCGAGTGTAACGCCTTCATGCATTCTTCTATACATGCGCCGGAACATAATTAAAGCTTGGTGTGAATAAAAAAAAATAAAAAAACGGCCCTAAATAATTGAGTCAGGAGTTGGTGGTGTGATTTCTAAATTGACAATAGACTAGCGCGCAATAGCAGCCCTGCCCGGCGAAGGCTACTATAAGATGCGTTTGGCTTGTTAACCTTTCAATTAAGTAAATGTGCGCAGCATGAACATCTAAATCGCTCCTATAGCTTTTGTGGTAATGACAACATTAGGATCGACCCGCTATTGACGACAACAGGTTGACTTGCCCTTGCGTAAGCACAAGAGTAATTGCTTAAAGGTAATTGTTTTGAAAAAATAATAATAACGCGCTATTAAACTCGAATAAAAAGAGCACATATGGCAGAAAAGAAGAGGTGCATGTGTCAACTATGTGGGCCCACCGTGCATATAAAATTGTGTGACAATTGCCGTGGAAAACACTCCTGGTGGAAGGCAATTTCACAAATAATTTTAGCAACAATTAGGGAGTGTGGAGGGGTGAAATGGCGATTTCACATGCAGATGTGCCGGTGGGAAGGATCTGGTACCCTGCCGAATAGCTATGACCCTCACTCTCCCGCTTTGGTTTGCTTCACATGGGACAGAGAGGCACAAAGAGACCGCTCACCCTCCTGGGATGGCGCAAAGAGCACTGGATTAAGTCAGGCATCAATCATGTGAGATCCAAACAATAGCACATTTCTCTTATGGAAAGCAAGTTATTTTTCAAATATTTTCCCTCTTTTCCCCTAAAGCTAACAGTTATGTTTTTTTTTGTCTGCACACATAAATAAAGCTTATACACCCTGGGAAAAAAAACATTGGTTCACCACCTTTAGGTCTGGCCTCTGTTATCCAAACTATATAAGCCGTTATTCATTTGATGCAGCTGTAGATGATTACACACATCCAAAAAGTGGAGTTTGCACTTTGCAGAGAAAAGGTGCATCATTGACATAAGGAAATGTAATGTGATGATGTTCAGTTTGTAATATTTTCAGACAGGTCATTATGTAAACCATCCTGTACACTCTTTTCTTTTGCCGGATATTAGGTATTTCAATCATTTTGATTTACAGTGTATGCTGTTGCAATATTTATTCTAAAAGGTAAGAAGAAGAAAAAGTTAATGTTTCCAGGATTCCATTTGCACTTTTTCACACAGTTACGCAGGAGGTGCACAACACAAACACCTCAACAACCAACATAAAGACTAAAAGAAACAACTTTAGAGCTCTAATTAAAACAGTAACCGAAAAAGAAATGAAAGCTCAACAAAACAAGACTTTATTGCAGAGAAACACACTTATGTGTAGGGTTCTCTTTATTTTGTTGATAAATGGTTCTTTATGTAACATCACAGTTTTATAAGCGACCGGAACATGTTTAGTCTACAAAACCAAAAACAAATTTTTGGAGTATTAATTTATTAATGAATATGGTTGTGGCACCTTGTCCACTAGTGGGCGACTATTGATTTACTCTTTAATACATTTAAAAAAACAAAACAGATCTGTAGTCAAAATATTTGTGCAATGCATTATGTTTCTGAATTATATGACCACAAGAGGCAACTGAATTCGACTCTCTGGTCACACCCTAAACTCCATTTAGCCTGGTTATTTCTGCAGGGTTTGCTCAGCGTCTGGCTCATAAGTAACTCTGTCACTTAAGTTTCCTTTCAGCTGCAGCAGACAGAAAAACACTTCCTCTCTCATGATACTGTCTCCAATCTTATCTTGATCAGGACCGCTCTTCAAACACTTTCCTACATAGCCTCTCATTATTTGTGTTATGGCAATTACCAAAGTTTCTTTTTTGCTTGTAGGTGAACACTTCCCCCCCCTCTCCCATCTACATGTATTTTTTCTATACACAACATTAAGCTATTCACATTGAGGAGCACAAAGAGAAAACACCTTTGATGAGATGCATCGCCAATTTAGGCTTTATCTTCGTCTGAGCTGAACAAAGGCGAGAAGCACAGGCATTACGTTTATATAAAGATGATTTTTTACTGTATTTAAAGATGGTGCTTTTATCTCCCAGTACGTGAAGGGGAGAGTTAAATGCAAACAACACTTTTTGTCTTGCATGGTGTGCAGTATATAAGATTATTATGTTCCTTTATTCAGCAGATGTAACAATCACTTTCTGAAAGGTGTCTCACCAAGCTGATAGACCTTTGTTCTGCTATGTTTGTATACTATAATAAAATGAATAACACTATTTTCTGGAATTCTGATCCTGTTCAAAGTGAAGAGGATACACCATGAAACATACACAACAGTAGAGATAAAAAAACAATGTTAAAGCAAGTGTAAGACACAATTTACCAAAACACACTAAACAAGTAGACAAATAGTCTGTCTGCCGCAATCTTATGGTCTCTGCTAGCCTGATCTATAAGAATGAAAGAAAATCTATTTCAATAGTTTCCTGAAGCTCTTTCCCATTTTGTGGGCATATTCTTGCTGAAGGCAAGTTCATTTTCTTTTTAAAATAATCTAACATCTGCACTCACACTCCCCTGATGGCTATTGAATAATAAAGTATAGCGGGAGAAGTCTGCCTGTGTGCAACATAACAGGGGTCACTGTGATAAACCGTTTTCCATCATCCTCCGTCTGTTCACCTTTCCTGCCAGGCTCGTGGGTTTCATGATGCCGTGGCACACTGCCTCAACAGTGGCAAGATCTGCATTTCCACCACAGCCTTGTTAACTTGTTGAGACATTTTCACATCTGCTCAGAATTATTAAAATGTGTAATCACTTCCTTATGGAAATTATTTTATCACGATAGCAAGAGAGCGTATTAGATGCGCAGGAGTCTGGCAAAAAGCTTACTTTGTGTCTTTAACTAAAGAAAGCAGATTTGAGATATTCATCTCATGTGTGGCACAGGGAGGCGCTCTGAACAGGGTCTGACAAGGTGATGTTTGGTTAATAAGGAGCATTCCTCGCACTCATTTGGAAAAGGTTAGCCTATATGTGAACCTAGCTTGAACTCCCACTGTTCAGTCTCCTCCTAGCTGGCTCTACAGTACAGGCGTAATAAAATAAAGTCTGTAAAGGTGAGCCAGCTTGAAAATGTAATAAAAAGAAGAACAGAGAATCCCATTTCTCACCAACATAAAGATTGAAGAACCAACCCTGAGTCTAGGACAAATAAGTGAAACATTCAGTTTTAACACATTTGAAATTATTCTTTGGTAAATATTTCAGTTTTTGTAAAATACTGAAAACTTTAATCTCTTCAGACCTAAATAATCCTTTAAAACAAATTCAGAGGAGAGAAAAAACTGTTTTTGTTTACCTTTGGTTATTGTTTCGGATATCTTTAGTAAAAAACAATTGGGAACTTCTGTGAGAGAGCATCAGGCATCCCAAAACAATCTTACTATTTCCTACATCTCCGTGTACTCTATTCACACAGAACGTGTGGTAGGACGGCGGAAAAACAACATATGTTATGTTGACATCTGAGTCTGGCTTCTGAGTTATGGCTCATGGAGACATCTATAACTCAACCAGTGATCAAACACAGCCAAAGGCCACTTAGAGAGGGCAGCCCTCTCTGGATTTCCAAAGAGATCAGAGGTTTCAGAGGGATGAGAAACTGGATGTGGAAAATACCAAACGATGGTCCAACTATGGTAGAAAAGAGAAGACAAATCCCTCATATCATGCAAATGCTGGGAAGGGGGTAATGTTGCCTGCTTGTTGCAACACCATCAATTGGCTGTGACGTCACAGACACGGCAGGCTCAGCTGGACGGGTGCAGGTGGGTGTAGGGGTGGCAGCTCCAGGCTGAGGGGATGACATCCTGTCACTGTTCATTATAGTGTGACTTCTGTGTACCCTCAATAGCACCTTCACTTGGCACCAAGGCAACAAACTATGGAGATAGATAGTCAAGAATAGTTTGATCATTAAGAGACAGGTAGAAAACAATAGAGAAGATGGACAATCCACTGCGCAAATACAGACAATCTGAAGTATTTAAATCAGAGCGATCTCACACTTTGAAGCCAGGAACAGGGACAAATAAAATACAAAAGACAAGGCAACATGACAAAGCCATGATGATGGCTGCTGTCTCCTCAGCGTCACAGGAGGTGCAACAGCGCTCCTTTATCCACCTTTAACAATGTGTTAAGAAACCTGTTGTCCTGAGGCTCTTATCACACCACAGCAGAGCTCACCTGTCTTCTTCTGTTTAACACAACAGAAAACCAATAAAAAGCACCTTTCTCTGGTTGACTGTTGCACAAAATCCTACTCTAGCTGCGACACCAGTTTTAGTAACGTTGGTTTATACGAGTATGGCGTTGGTCGTGAGAGTTTAACGCGGCGCCTGCTACTCTGAGTTGTGCATAAACAAGGTACCATGTCATAGCCAACCGCTGATCTCGTGTCTTTGATGTTTCGCCTCCGACCGGAACAAACGCATTGAGATAATGCAACACTTTAAATGATGTAGAACTTGTCATGGCCGCCTACAATGTCCCCAAGATAAGACGGCTTTTGGTTTTAGTGTCAGTTCCGTAAGAGCGGGGCATCATTACAGTTACACAAGAGGTAATCTATGCATTGCTACTGGGTGTTCAATAAACAGGTTACACTTGCACCTAAATGTGAAGGATCACAGATGAACAGATTTCCCTGAAGCAGGCATAAACATGACTGAAACTAAATCAGGTAACTAGCATTTTTGGAAGAATATGTCCCCGATGAAATGTGTCTCTTTGCTCAAAATCCCTTCAAAGGTTTATGGAAAACAACCAGAAGGCTGTTTCTATTAATTGAAACATTTTTTTCATTGATCAAATGAAGCATAAATCTAATTGGAAGTTTGTAAAAAGTAAACCCGTTTATACTTTGTCCACCAAATGTAACATTAGGAAAATGAAGTATGGCTCTCTTACCATTCCCTGTTTTTACAGTAAAAACAGGAAACACAGATTATTTTCCAATGTTTAAAGAAATACAGTTGTAAACCCTCCTTTTAATCCTTTAACAACACTGGCCACTGAGCGTTCAATGAAACCTTTAGAGAGTTTGTCTGTAAAGGAATTCTGTGGGTTGCTGGCATCATTTCATTACAGTGGCCAGTGTTACAATCCATTTTACACGACCAAGAATGCTCTGTGTGCTTGTTGTACTTGTGTGAGAGTGTGTGTGGCATGTGATAGGACCAAAATGCTAGGGTATCACGCTCTGATGTGCATGCCAAATCCACTTGTCCTCTCACACAACCTACCAGTGTGGGTCTGCCGCTTCAGCTCTGTAAGCAGAGGTCTGTGAAGAGCAGCAGCACAGGAAGCAGGTCACAACCCCTCATATCAGAAATCTAAATGTGATGTGTTTGAATTTCATTACAAAAAAAAGAATGCCTTTAACTAGCTGTACCATGTTGGCCTTCACTGGCTATTGATTGTTTACAAAACTAGTAGGGCTTTAAAAACAAAATAGTTTGCCAAGTGAAGTGTCATACAGTTTAAGTTGCAATCAGATAGTTGTGGGTATATGGATTACTTTTGTACTTGCTTTACACAAAAAGGTGGAATTCAGTGTTCAGATCTAGTAGTAATAATACTGTTTTAAAAAAAAATCTGTTTCCCCAAAACATAGATAAAGGGGATGAAAAAAAGATAACAGATTTTGCAGGCTGGATCCTGTCAGATTTCTTAGTATATAGAAGAGGCTTAACATACGCTGTACTGTTGAGGTAATTGAAGCACTGATTATCTTATGAGGCAGTTGTGCATAAAAAGTCCAATATAAAAGCTTTTTCCCAATTGGAAACAACTTAAAACATCACTCAGGCTTTGTTTTCCGGTAGAATTATAACTTCAACAGCTTTTCAAACTGATTTACAAAAAACAACATACATCAACTTAACTGAAGCAAGATGCTGCCTCGGCGTGTGTGACCTGTGTGTGGTCAAAATCTGACCAAGCTCTACTGTGGCTTTGAGCCATTTGTTGTTTAATTTCCAATAGAATCAATAAGTGTTACCATGTATCTGGAACTTGGAAGCTTTGGCGCAAACTGTGATACATCTTTAATGTCTCTATGATTGGGTCACTGAGGACACATGCTTCTCAAGGAATGCAACAATGTCAATGAAATGAGACGGGTTATTTGAGGCTTCCATGGCTTTCATTCTCTGAGTTTATATGGCAATTTAGAAACAACCATTTCAAAATTGCTGGGCATATCCAACTCCTGCATGTAATGAAGCTCTTCCATTACATTACCACGTCCACGCAGGAATAAAGCATATGCTTTGGTCTTGTGACCCTTGCTGGCTGCTTGCTGTGTGGCAATGATCAATCCTTTTCCTGTGTTGTTCTCCATTTTGCTTATATTCTTTTGCCATGGGGTAATTGGTGTTATATAATAATAAACCAGAGACTAGGCTATGTATTGGTGCATGAGAAAAACCTTGTACATCTGAACCATAAAGTCTATGATCTGAAACCTAAAAGAAAAAGGCCAACATGGCATTATATGCAGCTAGCTCAATTTCCAAGTCAATCTGTTCATCTCTCCTAATTTGTTGCATCTGTTTCTCAAGTACATGCATCTCATTTAAAGCTGCCATACAAGCAACACGTGCGGCCTTCTGTGCAGCTTTCCTGTTGTAACTTATGAACTCATATCATCCCAATTACCACCATCAATATCGAATTCACAAATACCTTTATTTTTGAGACACCCACTGCTTTGTATTGGCAATACATTAATAATTGAACATAATTTTTGCCTTGAAGAACGTTTCATGTCTCTCCTTTACTCATTTGGCAATATATCCATTAGGCCTAACATGCATAGGCCTACTACTTATTTCGTCACACATTTGAATGTAACCATCAAGATCATTTTTCACCAGGAGGTTTACTGAATTGCAATACAACGTGGAAGATTTGTTTTACATTACTAACTTTATCAAGCTATCTACTATTTGCCGCCTTCCACATGGGTCACTTGCATTTCACTGAAGCTGGCCACAGTAGGCTATACACGCCACTGTCCGAAACGCACACCATATTAAATAGTCTCATTCAACAGATTGCAACAAATAATTTACTACAGAGTTTAATGTTCATCCACTTCATTCAACCACATACTCACATGTGTCACAGCCAGTGCATATGTAACCAGTGCTTGAATTGGGCCGGTACTCACCGGTACGCAGTACCGGCACTTCTGGTTTTTACCCATGTGGTACCGGCACTTCTTACTGACCGGTACTCAGTAAGAAGTTCCGGTACTCAGCCGCCGGCTGCCGGCGGCATCTCATGACGCATCTCATGACGCATCTCATGACGCATCTCATGACGCATCTATGACGCGCCGCAGCGATAGACTAGAGCAGAAAAGACATCACATAACGTTAGCATTTCGAAAATGTTAGCGTGGCTTAATAATAGTGCGAAAAGACAGCGGTTGTCGCCGGACAAGGATTCCCTCTCTCCTTTCCTGCTGAAAGATGGTGAGTGTACTCAGGGACGAGGAGTCATTTAACCAGCCGCCAGTAGGAGTCAGGCTTTACTTTCTTTTATATCCATAAAGAAAAAGTAAATCTGTTTACAGTTGTTTCATATGTGTTGAGAGGTATCCATAGATCTCTTCATTTTACTCTCAAAGTGCACCAGATTGATGCATCTAACTTCAATATTTAAAAAAATATCTTCCCGGGGGAGCATGCCCCCGGACCCCACTAGACGGTGTCAGGTCCACTCCCCACTTATAAAAATAGCACTTTACCACTGCACCCCCTCTAATCTCAGATGCACACTGAGTCATTTTGTTTGTGTACAGTGAGCCTTTCTAAAATATACAGTAAAGAGACAAACCCACCAGCATTATAGGATATACTATGACTTTGTGCCAAATACTTGTTGCTGATTTAGAGTACTGGCACCTTTTTTATTCCAATTCAAGCACTGTATGTAACTTAATAGACGGCCATCTAAACCGCAAACAGCGCTATACATACCTCCTTAAAGTAAACGTGTTCGTTTGACACGCAGCTTGCAGCTCCACAATCGTAATTCTCAGCGGTGCTCCTCTCGGCCTCCTGTGATGCAGGTGAGCAGGTTATATGTAGCTTGCCAAACCCCTCCAACACCCAGTGCCCGTCAGGCTCCACAATTGTTGCATTAATAATCCATCGATAAGAAACTCCAACGAGGGGCAGCTTGAAAAACAGAGACTAAACCAACGCTTTAAGCCATTGAAGGGCCGCGCACTGTTTCCTGATGATTGTGAATTAAAGTCCTATACAAAAGCTTCCCGTTCAAATCATTCAAACTCCAACAGTTTCCATTCAAACTTACAAACAATTACATTCATAAATAAGGTTGGCTATTACAGCAAGATCGATGTGTGTCGTCAAAATATGTTTACCTTCCGGGGAGCACCTGAACAAATATACGGAACGGATACTGGAACTATGTATAAACTGAAAGAGACAAATATTGCAGTTCCTCTAATGGCCACTTTATGGTGGAGTCAATCTTCAGAGACCCTATAGAAATGTCAAACTTTACAGCAGAAATAAACATATTTAACCCGGCATGGTTCATATAACGGTGTTGGTTTCTATGGCTGCATTTTCATTTAGGCCTATCGCAGCTAAACAGCTAAATCACCGATTTAAAAATAGACTATGCTTAATTCAAGGCGTGGCCACTTTGAGTGACAGGTACATTCCCACAGGTTGCTTGTCTCTGTACCGACGATGGAAATGACAATTCGAGAGTTGAAAATCAGGAGCCAATCAACACTCGAATTGTCATTTCCATCGTGAAAATGCAGCCATAGAAACCAACACCGTTATATGAACCATGCCGGGTTAAATATGTTTATTTCTGCTGTAAAGTTTGACATTTCTATAGGGCAGGGGTCGGCAACCCCTGGCACGCGTGCCAGGCGTCGGCAACCCCTGGCACCGTAACCAGTGGCACACTAGGAATAAGTGGATTAAGTGTGCAAAAATATTTAAATTGTATTTTCGGATCCTGAACGAGACCGCCGCCAGAGCGCGTCTCCCCGTTACCTGCGGAAGGAAGCCATGCACGCAACGCAGCCCCGCTATCTTTACTCCAGGTGACTTTCTGCCGCTTTCCTCCGTGGTGCAGTGCTGATCGTTTCACCACGGAGGAAAGCACTTCACAAAGGAGCTGTACAAATGCCGCAGTTTTTGCGTGGCTGTGTATTTAGTTGAAAGCCCAGTGGCGATCTGCTCATCTCTCATCGAAATAATATGCTACAAAGGGGGCGGACTGGCCATCTGTGTGTTGAACTTTCCTGTCGGCTCCCAGACCGTAGTCGAGGAGGGCAGAAGCAACAAGCTTCAGGTTCAATAACCCACTTTAGCTTAAATGACTGGAGAGAGGTGAGCTCTTCTTGGGAGGCCGTTGCATTTATTTAGCTGTTCTTC
Source organism: Notothenia coriiceps (assembly GCF_000735185.1). Taxonomy (NCBI): domain Eukaryota; kingdom Metazoa; phylum Chordata; class Actinopteri; order Perciformes; family Nototheniidae; genus Notothenia; species Notothenia coriiceps. Next base: position 10,521 of record NW_011368520.1, on the reverse strand, counting down.
TGTTTCACAAAATACATCACAGACCTCTGTTTTTCTGCTTTACCGTTTCACTTCCAGAAACATACACACTCTCGCTCACTAGTGATGTGTCGGTCGCGAACGGGCGGGCTCAAGAGCCGGCTCTTTTGAGTGAACGACGGGAGCCGGTTCGCGCCCGCGAACGAGCCGGTTCTTTTTTTCTTTTGCGGAGGGATCTAGATCGGCATGAAGGCACATTATGCAATGTGCAATGTGCACATTATCCTGCTTATTACATGGCCACATTCTCAACAAAGTAACGACATGACTCCCAATATTAATTTAAATGCTTTTGTGGATTTAGAAAATTATTTTATTGATTTAAAAAATAGTATGTATTTATTTAAATTGACATGCATCCGCTAAAGAAAAATAGTCCGTTGTTACTGTTTGAACTAACGTAGCAACGGCAGGAACTGCTTCGATAGTGCTTTTGAGGAACTTTTTGATTACAGATTTGAAAACATCGTTGCTTGCCTTAAAAGTAGCACAATTCATTATGTCAAACCTTGGAAAGTATCTAGATATCCCTGCCCTAATGCCAAAGTAAATATCAACTGAATATGTGTCGCCGTTTGATGTCTATGTCTGGACCACTGCGTAAAAAGGAGGGTTTCTGCCCCGTTGATTCTCTTCTTACTTCTATAAGAATAAAACACGGAGGAGGGAGATCTCTTTTTCTCCCCCTCTTCTGAGACCCCAGCAGCTGATCTCAGAGCACGCTCCCGTCTCCTGCAGGGGGGCGTGGTCAGCTGCAGCTCACAGAATCGGCCTTTTCTTTAAATATAATTTTACAATGTCGATACAGTAGCCCCTTTTTAAATAGTTTTTATAGGTGTTGCTATCTGTTTTGTGTAGCGTGGTTCTACAAGCAAGTCAGTGCATTCTTTGGTTGGTATCAGAGAGTTGTAAGGGTCTGTAAATGCAATGAAAACATTTGGCCACAGCAAATCATTTATATTAAACATGTAATTTTTACTTTTGAATACTTCACTACAAAGGATGTATTGATTAATTTTTGAATACTTCACTACAAAGGATGTATTGATTAATGTAAGTGATATATATGTACACATAGGCCTATACATCAAAACAGGGCTACATTTGATTTAATTATAAAAGGTATAATGTGGTAAACTGAAGAGCCGTTTGGGAGCCGAAAGAGCCGGCTCTTCTTGAGGAGCCGAGCCAAATGATCCGGCTCACCAAGAAGAGCCGGAATTCCCATCACTATCGCTCACTGTCGCTCGACCATCCACAAACACATGCACAAGCCACACCCCTCTCTCTCTATCTCTCTCTCTTAAAGGGACAGCGATCTCATCTCACCCTGCATGACCCGACGCGACCCTAATATCATAACATGTGTGCTCTGGAGAATCACAGAACGGACGATCGTCCTTATTATTATGCCGTTTAAACCAATTACTTAAATTTGTTTGCTAAATTCGGCATCGTGTATGCTGCGACACTGCTTCCCCGCAGCGAGGCTCGCCCGCCCTCCCGCTGATAGTTGACGAGCGTCAAGCTCCTCAACCCACCCACCCCCCACCTCCGTTGATAATTCTCGATAGTTGGCACGGTGATAACAATTTTTTTTTAAATGGCACTTCATATCAAAAAGGTTGCCGACCCCTGCTATAGGGTCTCTGAAGATTGGCTCCAGCATAAAGTGGCCATTAGAGGAACTGCAATATTTGTCTCTTTCAGTTTATACATATGTAGTTCCAGTGGATGTTGAATAGTTGTTTTTTGGTTTGATTGAACGCAATGGGGGGTGTTTTCTCAAACAATATCCATAAAGTTGCGTTTCCCATCCTTAACAATCCTGTATTGTAATAGTTCAGGTCACCAGTTATAAAAACTGAATAATGAGTAATTGTTTTGGGCCTTGGAAATGTAATTGTCTAAAATGAGTTCCCTTTCTAGCATTGTTGAAACATGGTGATGGAATTTGTTTGCTAAATGTTGTCTTTTCAGTGCTGAAGACAATGTAAAGTAGTTCAACCCTAGAAATAGTAGTTCGCAACCCCATTTTAATAAGATGTGTTTGAGCCCTGCAAGAGTTTGAGTTTCACAGCTAAAACGTTTTGTTGTACAAGATTAAAATGATTAAACAAAAACATTTGAGTGTGTGATGGTCCAGGTTGAAATGCAGCATAGACCTTATACTCTGCAAAGGTTTCAAAATGGAACGAGATTTCCATTTTGAATACAGTTTGCTTTGGTAAATTACCACTGTTACTACATAATTAGTGGTCAAACAGAATTAGCTATTTCAAATAAGTATTTTGCAATACTGTCTAATAAAATAGGTTGTGTATCACCCACAAAATGTACTGATTTGTTGACCGATTCAAGCAACCACATGCCTTTCAATGTACACAGATAATTTTTGCTTTAATCAGGGGCTGCAAGAAAAATCCTGCTGGAAAAAAATGTAAGAAAAAATAAAAAGTCTCTTTGTTAATGAAGATAAAAGTAATGCCTCCATTTTGCATGCTATTGCAATTAGTTTCCCCACAACCATCTGAAAGGTCCTTGCAGAGAAGGGAGATCACTTGACCCCCCATCTGTGACTGAATCCTGTCTTTCCATTAGGTGCTCTCTGCAACCATAACGTCTATCTCTGCTCAAGATGGACACAGATGCTTAAAAAAGCACGGGGCATCACAAAGAGCTCACAGACTAGAAGTCACACGGCGCCTGTGATTGAAAAGATCTATTATTCTGACTAATCAAGCTTGAGAATCTTACGCATATGCTGTTCCTTTTAAAGAAATAAACTTAAAACAACAAACTTAAAACCTCATTTGGTGTAAATTTGCAGTTTGATCGGCTATTTCAGTGATAATCTACCTTAGAAAATGTATTACTTGGTGTAGAGATGGCCATCAGAAGTAAGTAGCATGAAATAGTTTAATCATTAATGCGTTCAAGAGTTTGGGGTGACTGAGTGGTTAACACAGGACTAATGTTTGATCCCTGTTGGTTTTTATGTGGTATTTCAATGTTCCACAGATAAGAAATGAAAATTTAACTTTGTGTCTTTTAATTTTTGATCAGGTCCGAGACATTTCCTATAGCCTCCTGTATTGTTATCTGAATCATTTGGTATCTTGGCCATTTAATGTTTGCAGTGTTCATGGGGGTTTCCTTGAGGTACTCCAATAGCTTCAGTATAGATGATATTTGATATTGATAGTAAACAAATGAATGCTGGCTGTAACATAATATTGAACTTTTGATATGAGAAGGGTATACACCTTCTCATCCAACTGTCCACCTAAAGTTGAAGGCCTTCAATCCTTTAATCCCACCATTCACTCATAGTATCTGACGTACTATTGTGCCAAAAGTTCTCAAACAATCAACATTTACACTTCTTTCTAACTATTGGATCACATATCTCATATTTAGAGATAGCAGTTGTCATTTGTTAAAACTATTTCTAACTTTTGCGACAATATCGTTTTGTGACTATTTAACAAACCCATGGCTTTACAATGATTTTGAATATGGTTTTGATTTTGATTCAGCTAAAGAGGTAGTGAGAGCTTCTGTTTTATAAGTGCACAATGTTAGATCAGGCTCTATGTTTATAAGATGAAAGTGGCATTTTCTTTTTCTTCCACATAATCAAATTATACTCAGACATCTTTGACTACAATGTCTGGAGCAGCTTTCTACGTTTAAAGCAGACTTCTCTTGGTTTTTCCTAGTAAAATATCTGGTCATCTGAGCGTCTCTAACTGAGCTGTCACAGATGATTAGAGGAGGAACAACTCGTCTTGGTATCCCAAAGAGCATGGGGTCCTCACGAGAGAGTGAGCCACAACTAGAATCAATGTCACCGTTCAGATAATCACGCATTGCCGATTCACCATGTAAGATGAATTTTGTTTGCTTCCTAGCTGTGTAAAGCGCCCATTCATTTTCTGATTTCTCCGCCGAAAAACGTGGTCAACTCAATGATGATCCTTTCCTCTTGAAATATCAGCCCTGGTTTTTGAGAACCAAACATGTTGTGTAATGTTGGTCATTTGGTTTACTGGAATGATTTCTGTGACAGACCAAACTGACAACATTTTCAACTCTTTCTAAACTAACACGCTTGTATGTGTGTGAGTGTTTGGATAGTGTGATAAAATAACTCAAGTGGATTAGCTTTAAATAACGTGTAGTATGAAGTGCTTCTGATGTTGTTAATTAAAGCATTTTGTCTTGTTATGTGTCATGTTTCCCTTGAAAAATTGTAATATAACGTGCAGAAGCATCACAGCTACAGAGCTGTGTATAAATATGTCATAATTGAAGATGGATAACAAGATACGTTAGTTAGGGAATACATTGTAATGTGTAAAGGGGCAACCTTGTATGAATTCTTCACTAAAAGCATAATTTGGGTCAAATGAGAGCTTGATAAGTTAATTGAAAATAAGTATTCATTTCATAAATATTCTTATGTAATGCATATTTTATTCGATCTATAAGTCATAACTAGCTTTATATATGAGGAGTCACGCAGGGACAGTGGGATAGTTTCAAAATGACAAACAAGGGCCCATCTCTATTGTGTCTTCAGTGACCTCTCCTCACAGAAAACCATGTGTTTGTCACACACACACAGAAAAACAAGCTTTACACAACAGAAGTGTGAAATCATCATGTTCCATGACTGTGTGTGTGTGTGTGTGTGTGTGTGTGTGTGGGGGGGGGGGGAGTCGGGCTCTCAGTGGGCAGAAATCTCTGTGCACTCGGACGACATCAGGCAACGCAATGACCCCTGAATTCACGAATGCTCTTAGGAAATCAGTGTTTCATCTCTGCTGGGGTCGACAGTGGAAACTAATTTAAAACTCAATGTGTTGCCGATGTAAAACACACAACCGATGTCGAATAGAAATTGATGAAAAGAGAAGGTGAATCATGGCCTGTCTGATAGTTGTAACCAGAGAGCGTAGCAACAGATCATAATGTTTACAAAGTCATATTTTTAAATGTGATGTTCATCATAATTATGATATTATATTTGTACTGGCTCAAATACATTTACTAAATGTTGATACTGTGATATTCATGTATTTGAATAATTTCATTTAGATACGTATCAGTTATATTATACACATACAGGATAAGATAAGATCAAATACAATTTGACAATCCTTTACATCGAATGAACATTAGATTTCAGTTATTGCAAATCAGATTTAGTATAATATTAACATTTAACATGGATGAATAAGAGAATTGTGGGTCTTGGTATGTGCAGTCTACTAGATGCAGTGCTGATTGCATTGTCTGAAAGCGGTATGAAGGAAAGCTTTATCCCACCACTGAGAATTATATTGAATGCAATAGAATACACTTTTAAAAAGCTTTAGAACTTAAAATGTGTGTTTTGCTTATCACCAAAAGCAAAGAAATCATTACTTTTTAAAACGCATTTGGTAAATTGAATGTACTTTAATTAGGTTATTTGATTTAACATTTCTTTAGCATTCCCGTTGTGTACTACATTATACACTAAATGTAGGGTAATATCATGTAAATACAGGTTTAAGTTACTGTCGCTCCACCGCAAAGAGTTAAAAGTGCCAATATTAATAATGATAATAATAATACAAAAGCATCCTGCAGTAGCAAACATATGATTATAATATAAGCATACAACACTTTAATGTAATTAGGAATATGAATGGAAACAGTATATATATTTTTACTGCAAACATTTTTTTCTTGAATTGAATAGAAGTCTTTAATCAACTAAATGAACGTCTCTTCTAATTGTACATCATAACTGGCTTTATATATGAGTCAAACCTATCAACCAATTTCCCTGGGAATCAATTGAGTCATTTGGATTCTGTTAATGTGTAAGGCTTAACTTTTGAAATGTAACGCACTTTGCAAATGGTATTACGTTTTTATATTTCATTTAAGTATTGACTGGTGCACAAAAGTTTTCAACCTAACCGTATAAAATGTTGAATTCCTGCATTTTGATAGTAAAAATGTGAATTCACTGTTTAGGATATGGTTTTAGACAGAGACAATTTTGTTGTCAGATCTGATTTATGTTATGATGGTGGGCTGATTCATAGAGTTCCCTATGGAGCCGACCTACAATATGTTATCATATTATCTTTGGTTAAGCAGTGTTGTATTTAAATTGAAGAACACGTTTACCACTAGTATGACTATAGTAAAAACATTGCAAGGAAATGTCATGTTAAGATTTCCCAAATTGCGATCAATAAAGTTCTATCTTATTTTATCTTCTCTTATATGATATTTCCATGACAGCAGATGGTCTATAATTATAGCCCAGTATTTGTATGAAAGAAGCTTGTTGTTTTCAGCATTATCATTATCATGATGGTGATTATACAATGATTATACAATGATTATAATCATTATAACAATATAATGATTGGATGATATATGGTGAAACCAATGTCAATGTGAGATTGGATACTTTTTCCAATTTGAGGGATATTTTCAAGGCTGAGATAAATTATTTAAAAGTATTTTCATTGTTTCATTGACATATTTCACTCTGAAGCAAAAGCGTTCACGTCAAGCGTCCTTAGTTTAGAGAAGTGCAACACCGCCATCTGGTGTCAATGCAATGACGTTGAGGCCACTACGTCACTTCCTGTTTAAACATGGCGGCCCCCTGACAAATGTCACACTGCTCTTCTGCTGCTGAAAACATAGAGTTGTTAACGTTGATCTAGCGATTTAAAAAAAGGGACCGACATTTAGGAACATTTTGCTTTACTTCGTTCAACATCCGTTGAGGTATGTTGTTCATTCTTTGATTATTTTTAAACTACGTAGTGTTGAAACAGGAGACGCTCTTTGCTGTAAAAGTTAGCTTTTAGCAACACCTACATAACGTTAGCCCTACTGTAGAAATACATGATGTTTCAGACTAATCGGATATGTAATTAATGTATGACAGTATCAGACTGATTGCTGGCATTGTTTAGAAACATAGTTTATACACATTGGTTTAAAGGTAACTTTTCGTTTGTTGCAGGATATTCCAGCCAACACCATGGTTCATTTATGTGAGTATACAGTGTGAACAGGCTCTTCATGATGTCTTTAATGTTTTTTTCTTGTGGCAGCAGGGCCTGGGGCTGGATTTCAGCAACACAAGCAATCATAACATGTGGGATAGGTGTAGTCACATAAATAGAAAGAGAATCAGCAGAGATAAGATAAGACTTTATTTATCGAGACGGTACTTGTTGTGCAAGTTACAAATATTGTGTTATTAGAAATTGAAGTAATTTGTCACACTTAAATGTCAGAATGTCATATGGGATTTACTTTAGGCATGATTTAAAAATGTGTCAGTACAAAATTGAAGGTATACTAAAATGCAATATGGTCATATGACATGGAAAGTTGAAAATGTAGAATTGCTTAATTTCTTAATAGAAATACTCTTCTAAAATAGAAAAAGATCAAATCAAAAACGTTTTTGTGTAATTTGTCCAGTGTAGTTATAGCATGGTATAGATTTGGAGTCAATAGGTAACATGAAGCAAAACAAATTACATAAATGAGAAGGGTGGCTTAAATCCAATAAAAAGAGGTGTGCTCTACTTACCCAGTGAAGTAATGTAATGCTGCATTGATTTGTAGTTATTTGGCAGCTATTTAAAGGACATTTGCCTTCTTAATAAAGAAACTGCTGGATGTTCATAACATATTCACAAAATAGAAAAAGCCCTAAAATCGTATTAAAACAGGTGTGTCTCACTTGTCCAGTGTTGTGTATATAGTATAGTATAGTATAGTAGTATAGATTTTGGAGTCGATAGGTAGCATGACCTTGAAAGTGGTCTTTCATTTAAATATTTTGGTTAAACCAATTAATTATCAGTAATGAAACATGTGTGCCACTTACGATGTTATTTATTTAAAAATAAAATTAGCATAATTTTAAATCATATTTACAAGTTAGCACATAGGTATTGAAAATAACAGTGGTTTTGTGGCATTCAAACTGTAATTTATTGATGATCACTGTGGTAACGAACAAGGGCCTTGGATGTGCGCTAACTGTCCTCTGACTACGGACAGTGTGTGAACTGAAAAATAAAACAGGAGTGAATGTCTGTTGAATATCCACACTAAAACTAATTGATTTATCACACATACTGTACCTTAACTCAATGGTCGTTTTATGAAGCAGAGTTTTGTGTTCTTCTGATTAGTCTTGCTGTATCCAGAGATATTTGTCTTACATTTAGTCCACCCTATTCACATCAATACTGGTATTTGACAATGCTTGACTGTGCTTATTTCCTTCTGCAGCATCGCTCCTGCTGAAGAAGTATCATGGGGGTTACGTTGTCCTCCGATTTGCTCTTGCAGGCCACAAACAAGCTAACAGACCCTTTTACCGCATTGTGGCAGCTTATAACAAAAGGGCAAGAGATGGTAAATATTTGGAGCAGCTTGGTTCCTACGACCCTCTCCCAAACATCTGCAACGAGAAACTTGTCAGCCTCAACTTCGACCGCATCAAGTACTGGATCGGCTGTGGAGCCCACACTACAAAGCCAGTTGCCAAACTTCTAGGTGTGTATTAACTAAGTGAGCATTCTCTTTAAAGGTGGATCAACACTCCACAATAGTATGTCTGTCTTAGAAGAACCGTGCTGCTCATACTAATTTGTTTGATCAGAAAAGTCCATACATAACTTTTATGAGTGCCTACACCTTTAAGGCCGTACTCATCTAAAAATATATGTCTCTGTGTTGACCCTTTTTTTATGAATTCTTGTTTAGTGTAGTATCTTCTACCTTAAGGAATGACTACTGTCTAGTACTATTATGATTTTAGCAATGTCTCTGCAAGAGATTGTTGGAAAAATTATCGTCTTCTTTTCTCTCCACAGGGTTGGCAGGATTTTTCCCTCTGCACCCGATGACCATAACAGACGCCGAGCGCCAAAGAGCCCAAACCGAATTGACAGCAGCAGGAACAGAGGATGGTCTGCTGGAGGGACGGAAAGAGGCCGAAGTGTGAGATTTAAAGCTTGGGACTGAAAAGAGAGAACTGATCTATTTGTTTCCTTACTTTTTGGGTGGGCTGCTCAGAAAATGTTGTATTTATAGTTGTTTTGATGGCAGCTTTGAAAAATTCATATTCAAACTGATTCTGGATCAAATTAAATAGCTATGGATGATGTTAATGAATGGAATGCTACAACAGACAGTTTGTGAATGTTCTGTTTATTTGACTTCAATAAAGTATTTCAATATTTTGTTTTGGTTTCGGAGAAGTAACAGCTTTTTTCCATCATTCTCTGTCTTAGCACTTTCAAAAGCATTACGGACATTTAGGTTGTTTTGTTTACTTCGAACCTGAATCATAAACTGTTCAATTATTTCTACTTCTTTTGTCTGTGTTCTTTTCTTTGGCCTGTATATATTTGAATGTGCACACATGAATCATTAGTGAACGTCAGTAAATCAATAATGAACGTAATTAATGTCGAAGACAAGAAAAGAAAAGAGGGTGGGTTTGCTGATATGTTTATTGGCCTGCTTTATGGTATTTAGTTCCCCTTTTGGCATAGTAGAAAATTCCCCACCCTTAGACTGAATTGCGTAAAATCGAAACCATTTGTAAAGTAGAAAATGACTCTTACAGAAGTAATTCAATGTTTAACAATAATTTGGGGATTATGCAGTCAATTATGTTTTTACTGTTTCCAACTGCTTTGTGACATATCTCTCAGTTAAAGTCAAATTAAGGAACCACCCGTTATGCTCTAACTTATTATTTATACCTTATTGTACAAAAAAGCTTGCAGACAACTCCACATGTATGTTATCTTTTCTTAAACCTTTGGCAGAAAGGCAAACAAACATTAACACTATACAGTGGGGCAAAAAAGTATTTAGTCAGCCACCAATTGTGCAAGTTCTCCCGCTTAAAAAGATGAGAGAGGCCTGTAATTTTCATCCTAGGTATACCTCAACTATGAGAGACAAAATGAGAAAAAAAAAGATCCAGAAAATCACATTGTCTGATTTTTAAAGAATTTATTTGCAAATTATGGTGGAAAATAAGTATTTGGTCACCTACAAACAAACAAGATTTCTGGCTCTCACAGACCTGTAACTTCTTCTTTAAGAGCCTCCTCTGTCCTCCACTTGTTAACTGTATTAATGGCACCTGTTTGAACTCGTTATCAGCATAAAAGACACCTGTCCACAACCTCAAACAGTCACACTCCAAACTCCACTATGGCCAAGACCAAAGAGCTGTCAAAGGACACCAGAAACAAAATTGTAGACCTGCACCAGGCTGGGAAGACTGAATCTGCAATAGGTAAGCAGCTTGGTGTGAATAAATCAACTGTGGGAGCAATTATTAGAAAATGGAAGACATACAAGACCACTGATAATCTCCCTCGATCTAGGGCTCCACGCAAGATCTCACCCCGTGGGGTCAAAATGATCACAAGAACG
>NW_011368519.1:2079-8284 GCF_000735185.1 Notothenia coriiceps | reverse complement strand
ACCTGAGGCTATAATAGAGTGGTAAGTGAACAAGGATTCAGGCGTTGGCTGAAGACAGAGGATGTACTTTTAGGAAGAGTCTGTGTAAAGAAAGGGTTAAATGAAGACAAGCCCCCACCAGTTACAAATGTTAAGAAATAAAATAAGCATTAAGGACAGAATACAAATAAAAAAGCAAAAATACTAATAATAAGTCAGAAAAATCTGCATTAATGGTAATAAATTATAAATAAGAAAATACAAATAGTGAGAACAATTCTCAAATAAATGCAAAAAGGTGAACAAAATAAACATAATAAATGATAATAAATAAGCATTAAATACAAAAATAAAGAAATAAGTTGTGGTTTTAATTTAATGATTGAGCTGCATTCAATTGCAGCTCAAATTAAATGAATAAATATAATAAATACATATTAATCAATAGAAAGGGAAAATACAAACATGACAGTAATACAAAAAATAATAACAATTACAATAAGTCGAATGTCTTTACTTTTGCTTTAAGTATTGATGTAAATTAAATAAAAATAATAAAATGTGCCCGTAGAGCCATGAAACAAGCTCTACAAATTGGGATCAATAAAGAACCCATCTCTCTCTCTATCTCTCCAAGGGGGGATATACTAATAGTGTGTGCTGCCCCCTGGTGGACACAAATACAAATACACAGCAAAATAAAGAAGCAGATACTTGATGGAAACAGAGATTTTATTCAGTGCTTTAACCCTCTGATGCATGACCTTGTTTTACCGTAGCGCAGATTATTTTTTACACCGTTTTTCAGCTGTTTAAACAAAGGTATTATTACTTTAAGGCTAATCATGTGTCACGATCTTAATCCAATTGTTTCTCTGTACGTCCGCTTGGCTAGACATTTTAAATTGGTCGCTGAAATGAAATCACATCTGGACGGTGATGGGTATATCTCACACACACACACACACACACACACACACACACACACACACACACACACACACACACACACACACACACACACACACACACACACACACACACACAAATAAGAAAGAGTCAAGTGTACTGAATGCAGGATTGTTCTTACGTTACATTTCCAAAGATTGTACACTGCAATGTTTCAGACAGAGGGGGAGGAAAGAGAAACCCAAACAAAAGCATAACAGGGCCTCTTTAATCTCAGAAACAGTATGCATTAGCACACACACACTGATTTTATGATATGCTCTTTCTTTACATGAATTTGCTGCTAACCCTGCACAACATCAACAACTTTTCAAAATATGTGCAGAAACCACAAAAGAAACCGAGGGTATGGTGCTATTCTAAAGGTGCCTCTGCTCTCTACTGCCTAACGGGACTTGGCTAATGACTGCATTCAAACTAAAATAAATGCAATTTTTGTTATTAAAATTAGGTAGAAATACATTTCCCAGCATGCTGTTCTTCTACTCTGAAGATATTATGTATGGCCTTGTAAATATTGTTTTGATTAAGTTTAAATTCTATATAAATTCCAGTGTTTTTACTAATTGAATGTGTTAGTTGTAACGTGCATGATACATAGTGCAGTGTAACCAAAGAACCAAATACATTGTTTTAAAAAGTAAGAAAATTGCATTTAATCGCCTGACTTTCAACGTTGCCTTCATTTTTTTTTTAGAAAAATAATAATAAAACAATTCAAATTCTAATAATAAATAAATAAAACATTAAAAAAAATTACAACGAATGAATAAATAAATTAAAAATAATATAAATATAATGAATGACTTTCAAGGGTGCCTCACGTTTCTTTTAAATTCTGTAAATCATTCTGGTTAGGGTTAGGGTTAGGGGTTAGGGTTAGGGTTAGGGTTAGGGTTAGGGTTAGAGTATGGGCGGGAGTTCTGTTCTGGTTCTTTTTAAATCCTAAATAAAAGATGTAAAAGTCGCATTTGAATGTAAAAAGTCACAGGTCCTGCTCGTGCATCTGCTGCTGCATCTTCTGGAGCATCTGCTGCATCCTCCTCAGCTGAGGGAGCAAGGAGACAGAGGAAAGGGAACAAGTTTAGTTTAGTGTATTTGTTTAGTATCATGGAAAGTCCCCATTGATCAACTGTCACAAAAAACAGTAAATGGAGCAGCTTTAGCCAACATTGCTCATTTCCATTTCCAGCTGTTGTTCCCGGCCAGATGATATTAGACACCTTTTTAAAATCACAACACATCAACAGCATTAGTTATAAACACATCAACAGCATTAGTTATAAAGAAAGGATGACAGACGAGGAGAAACAGGCGGAAGGATAAAAGAGAACGATAACATGCAAACAGCACACGTTACTACACACAGTGGTGCAGTGACGAGTCCTAAAACCAGGAAGTGAGTCAGCATTTCACCACTTCCTGTTCCCTGGTCTCAGAGCCAATGGGATCTCTCCGTAGGATTTAGGAAATATCAGGATATAAGGTCTGTGGTTGAGACACACTGAAGAGACGGATCACGTTTTGTTCTACATGAAATCCATCAGCAGTGACCCCACTGGTGATCTCTGAAGAGTTGACGTGTCTGAGAAACGATGGTTGTTACCAAGTGGCTGAATAGGACTACAGAAGTCGTGGAGGACGTTGTACGTCATTACGGCGAACAAGTAAACCCTCCTCTAAGTTAGTTTCTGTTCTGCTTGAGAGAAAGTCCCTGCCTCCTGCAGACAGTTCAAACAAACGCTTCAACTCGTACCATTTAGAATCTGTGTGTTTGAATATGGATCTGAAGTTGGCGTGACGTTGAAGTCGTGCTGCTGGACTCGGCTGTAGTTCCTTTATAGCATAACGTTAGCATTTAGCTTCTGGACATTAGATTTATGATTAGAACATTATGAAAGTAGACATGTGGAGATTATCCTGAACAAAACGTGCATTTATCAAACAGCTTCGTTTTCCACAGACCTTGTTTTCAGCTGTTTTCCTAAATCCTCTGGAGAAATCCTGTTGCTTTGTTGTCGAGGGAACCAGCAGCTTCCTTCAGGGTCGAACTACAGAAACACGTCCTCCCTGCACCGCTCGATAAGCTACTTATATTAGCTGCTAATGTTAGCTGCAAAGAAAAACAACAACAAGTGAGAAAAAGGATGGTCTCCTCGAATGTCCCAACCAGCAGGACCACCAGGTTATCAACATGACAACAACAGAAAAGAAGAAGTATTCAAAGGACAGAGAAACGATCTATTATGTTTGATCATCGCCACCGTTGAAGCAAAGAGGCTAGTCAGTATTGGTATCCCAGCGCTCTGAGATGGTGCACTAACGTAAAGTATTAACCCATCACTTGCCTGTGTGCAAGGTCTGCTCTGCCTTCCACTAAACTGTACGGAGGCTCAGTCTCTGGTACATGTTGCATACACAAACGCCTGTTATGAACACTTCGCATCTTATATCTGCTCCCTGATCTTCACGGGTGAATTGTACAGTGGCTACTGCCCTGATGTCACAGGCTGGGTTTTATTTAAATTGCACTGCTAGCTGCAATTGGAAATAGGAAGAGAACGACAATCTGGTGTTCCACTACGATGCGGTTCTGCCACCGGCGGGGGATCTACGCTCAGAGTCAGAAGCTGTGGTGGCTGGTGGGCTGCTATGTATTGTAATCCCTGTAATGAAGCTGTAAGACTGGGTCTGTTTGTGTTTCAGTGGGAACGCTACTTGAGGCAGTCTCCCTTGAAAAAGAGATCAATGGGTCTCAATGAGACGCCTCGGGGAAATAAAGGTTTGAAATGAAATGAGACTCTTTTCACGGACGAAACTTTGATTAAATAAGAAAAACACAAAGAAAATGCATTCCCTTCCATGTTCAAATACAAAATCCTGAATCATCTGGAGAAAATGAACCAAAACCTATTCAGTATCTTCCTTTCTTCACCTCACACAGCTCCTCTTCTTCATCATCACACAGGCTCCTCCTCTTCTTTCATCACACAGCTCCTCCTCTTCTTCATCACACAGCTCCCTTCTTCTCCAGAACAAAGTCTTACAAACGAAAGAGCGTTCTCTCACTTTGAGTACAGGCTACCACACGCTTTCCTTCACAGCGAAGCAAATCAAGTGGAAGATGATTGTTTTTTCTCGTCACTAAAAGTCTCTCATTATATCTAACGATGTCCAACAGTATGCGATGATGATGAGATGAAGTAGCTATCCTCCTTGTTACACCTTTATATAATGTTGCAGCAAAATGTCTACAGGGTGGTTTTGATGCTTGAACTCCAAACAAACAACATTCTTTTTTCCATCACGCCACGTATAACTCTGGATGAAATAGTTTTATTTTTTTCATGATTTAATGTAATTCTTGCAGGAAGCTTTTTATAACCAAACGTGTAACGATGAATTTGTTTAACACCGCTCCTCTCTGTGTCTTCTGCACACGATCTGCTTCCTGTCAGAGTCCAGCGTTTGAAGCGCCACACCACGTTGATTAATCCGTCATCAGTGTGTGTGCTCGTGGTGTGTGTGTGTGTGTGGTGTGTGTGTGTGTGTGTGTGTGTGTGTGTTTGTGGTGTGTGGGTGTGGGTGTGTGGTGTGGTGCTGTGTGTGTGTGTGTGTGGTGTGTCGCCTGGTCGACGCCGAGCGAGCGGTGTCGTAAGCCGCAAAACTTCTCATCTTTTCTCCCAGGTTGGGCCCCAGCCGCTTCAGCGTCCCTGCAGGAACAGGGAGGGCAGACGCGCGCATGGGCGCTCCGCCTCCCCGAACACCTTGGGTGGGGGGGGGGCACACGATCCACCAGCAGTTTGCTTATCTTAAGACAGAGACTCAGAGGATGTCCAAATAATTGGTTCCTTGGTACTTCAGTACCATTGTTTCTGGTATCAGTACTTTTACTACACGACTTATTTCTCGACTTTTTCCTTTCTATTCTTTACAGTTGACTAAATACTGTCGTTTCTACTTTTACATGTTGAACTCAAATACCTGTACTTTCTACTTCTTACATGTGAACACATAATAGCGGACTTCTACTTTCCTCACATGTGAACTCAAATACCTGTATTCTACTTCTCACATGTTGAAACCAACGATACCTGTACGTTTCTTACTTCTTACTGTCACTTGAGTAAGAAGTTCAGCTCAGTCTTCTACTTTCACCAGCATCTATTTTTAAACACCAGTATCTGGTATTCTACTTGAGTAAGGATTGTATTCTTCTACTTGAGTACATGATGGGCTGTACTGTCGCTACTTGGTAAAGGCGGATGTGTGATATTTTACTTGAGTACAGGGATGTGTGTACTTCCTACTTTGGATTAAAGGAGTGCTGTAACTGCTACTTGGGAGTAAAGATGTGTGTACTCCTACTTGCAGGGCAGATGTGGTGTACTACTACTTGGAGTTAAAGGATGTTGATGTACTTCTACTGAGTACAGGGATGTGGGTAGCTTGCTACTTGGTAAAGAGGTGTGTGGTACTTGCTATGTTGAGTAGAACGGATTTGTGTACTTCTACCTATTAAGGGATGTGGGTAGTTCTGACTGATGTAAAGGATGTGGGCCATATCCGTCTCGCGGAGTAGAGGCGGGTGGACTGTGGACTTGAGTACAGGATGTGTGCGCTCTCTGGTGACCTTTCTACCGCTCGGCGCAGTAGCAGGATGTGTGTACTTTCCTGATACAGAGTCCCGCCTTTTCGGCGGCTCGCCATAAGCTAACAGCGAAACACATCTTTGACGATTTACAGTGTCGCAATTGCTCCCAAACTGCTGCGGACATATAGTTTTTCCGATATTCACGAAACGCCTGGGTATACACATTTCTCTGTGGATGGATGCGGGCATATTTTCAAATGGCTGTTTAGTAAGCCCTGCCCCTGACAAAGTCGCGGCAATTTTCAAAAAATGTTCGTATTTCAATGCCAATTTTAAGCACATTCGTAAACATTGACCCAACTCCTCCATAGAGGGAATGATCGGAAAACCTTCGAATCAGAGACAATACCTTACGAGCCCCATATCCAATGTATGCATGCTGCTATAACTTGGAAGAGTACATTGTATGCTTTGCGTAGTACCTCATATCATACGTTTGACGTAAAGATCGTAGAAATGTGGCATAACAGATCGGTACATACCTACATTTAGATTGTTGCAGCGGAATGTAACGTACTTCTACTTGAGGTATCTAAGCATGTCGCAAATGTGCTCCATAACGATACTTGCGCTACTTGAGTAAAGGTATGTCTGCGTACTTAG
>NW_011368519.1:0-2068 GCF_000735185.1 Notothenia coriiceps | reverse complement strand
TCTGTGTGTTTCAGAGTCTGAAGAACCCGTCTGTGTTTCAGAGACCGATGAACCCGTCTGTGTGTTTCAGAGTCTGATGAACCCGTATGTGTTTCAGAGTCTGATGAACCCGTCTGTGTTTCAGAGTCTGATGAACCTGTCTGTGTTTCAGAGTCTGATGAACCTGTCTGTGTTTCAGAGTCTGATGAACCTGTCTGTGTTTCAGAGTCCTGGAGTTCTCCAGGCAGAACCTGATGTCCACGCAGGGCATCGGCATCGTGTTCGGGCCCACGCTGATGTGGCCCGAGCTGGACGGGGGGAACATGGCCGTCAACATGGTGTACCAGAACCAGATCATAGAGTTCATCCTCATCGAGAGCCGCGACATCTTCAGCCTGGACAGGAAGTAGTTTCCATCACCTGAAGAACTCCTGAAGTGTTTTAACCTGTTAAACCCGAGAGTACCCTAATCCGGGTCCGGTGGGTAGTTTTTTCATGAAACTGTGTCTCAGGGCTTCTTAGTATTTAAAAACCTATGAATGTGTCATACTCACTTAGCGGTTAGAAACTCAGCTAACTGAAGATATGAACAATTTTTACCAAAACAAAGCACAAGTCTCACAAGAAGCTTCTAAATTAGCCCTGAGCGAAAAAATGCTAATGCACTTACTTATCGTAACTGCACATACAAGATATCCGATTAAAAATTCCACAGATTCTATTTGTATAGTATCATCACTGAGCGATCAGAACTCGCGACAGGGGAAGCAAACACAGACATCACAAGACGTAGCTTTACGGAGCATTCAGGGGAGATCGTCTCACCTTTGCTATTATTCTGATCAATAGTCATGTTCAATGGCATTAAAACAATAAAAACGCTGCTGAAGGTTAATCCAATGTGTCTGTCACTTTGAAATGATTACTGATAATCCATCATTCAATTTGTATGTCAAAAACGGAGATTTCATATATAGCTGCTAATGGTAACCACCAGAGTGTATCGCAGCTTCCGGTTTTGGGCATTCTGGCTGTGCAGCACTTATTCACCAATGGGTAATGTTTAGATGGATTTTAGGAACTTCCCCTCGATTCCATTGGCTCAAACGGTTAAAAAGAAATGTGAATCATCAAAATCGAGCAAGGGGAGCCAGAGGTATGGAAAATCCACCCAAATGACCCCAGAAGTGGGTTTTTTTCTAAACCTCTCTCAAAAGGTAAAATGTCACTTGTTTTGCATCAATCTTGATACAGGGTACTTATTTTATGTTGTAGCTTTGGATTCCTAAAGCTTTTAGTCTACTATCCCATCATTCAAGGGTGGTTTTCACTATAAGTCATGGTTTATTTTTGGACGGACACAATCATTTAAAATTCTTTACTATGTTCAATCTGAATTTACTTTAAAATAAAAAAACATCTATATTGATTCTGACTTTTGTACATCCAACTCACAGGTTTATCATTACTTTGAGAAAAAAGATTATTCATTTAACCCTTTTAGAAGATATGGTCATTTGTTCTGGGAGTGTCATTTTCGAGCCTGAGACCTGAAAAACAGGCTCAGGGCTAAACAGGTTAACAGAACTGGACTGTAAACAATAAACCGATGATCAGAACCAAGTCGTAAGAACATCATTTATTTTACTCAATAAATAAGGAGGGTTGAGATCCAAAAATAGGCAGTGCTCTAAAGAGTGATGCACAGAACAGTTATAGATAGGTACAGTTTGTATCCTATGGTGCCCTGAAAAAAAACATTTCTTTTAGTCAACATCTTTTTTTTGTATATATTTTTTTTGTCAACAGTTTATTTTTCATTATTTACATTTGTTGTCAGCTTTCAACTGTTCGGTTGCCAACTTTTTTTGGTCAACTTCTTTTTTGGTCAACTTCTTTTTTGGTCAACTTTCGGCCCAAAACTCTTCCATAAGGACCGGAGCTTGGTGACGTTCAGGATGATAAAGCTGAACAACTGTCTCTGTTGTTGGAAACTAAAATGTTTTATGGTCTTATTTTAACAATGTGGTCACATGACTCCTTCGTATGTTACTGCAGATCTGCTGTAAGCTAGCTAGCTAACGTAGCA
>NW_011368518.1:0-2400 GCF_000735185.1 Notothenia coriiceps | reverse complement strand
TAAGATAAGATATACTTTATTGATCCGGTGTTGGACATTTTTTCGTTACAGCAGCATGTGTAACAGTTGTAAATATGCGGTTGTGTTTATTTGTAAATAATTGAGTATAATCACACAAATTCTGTGTTTTATATTTAATAATTCTCTGTTCCTCATTTATTGAATGTTCAATGTTTAACAAGGTCAGAGATGAAAAAGGCCGGAGATGAAAAACTTGGGTCGCAGGTTCCTACTATCATAGCTTTGTCTGCCACAAAAAAGTAAAAAAAGTAACCACTTTCATTTAACTAGGCCAGTAGGGAAGGGCTTTCCACTGGATAATAACTGCAGCGATGTATATGTTTTAGCTGAATACACGTTTAACCCTAATTGATGCAGTTAGTCACTTCTTTAATGTTTGTCTTTCTGATGTAAAGTCAAGGTTGTAACTGTTTGCAATGAAGTTGTGGGGCGCTGAACTGTTCCTTTGATTCTTTTGATATATGATAGTAGTATAGCAGATAGCTTTTTTCTTATTCAAAAGAGGCCTTTAGACCATTAGTTTGTCTGTCTGTGTCTCCTATTAATATCTAAGCCTGACAAAGTATTGATACATTGCTTTCCTGCAATGTTAACTACTGTGTAGGCTATGTTTAAGCACTTATTTTAACTGATATTATACATATGTATTATACTGTCAGGTATTGAACATTCAATAAATAAAGAATACAGAATTATTAAATATAAAACACAGAATTTGTGTGATTATACTAAATGATTTACAAATAAACACCACTGCATATTTACAACTGTTACACATGCTGCTGTAACGAATTTTTTTCCAACTTGGGATCAATAAAGTATATCTTATCTTATGATGATTGATGGCTACTGCCATATTTGCTAAATGTGCCTCTGATTGGAACAAACCAACACATTCTCACTTATTAGTTTGTCTGTCTGTCTCTCCTATTAATATCTAATAATAAAAATATTAAAATTCAATAACGTGCTTCAACCACTAGGCTTGATTTCTATCAGCTGTGCACCGTTATGGTGTAAATATCGCCTATCTACCAATTGGATCAAATATAAAAGTCAGCCGAATTAGTGTTGATACTGAAAGGAGACGTATTGCGTGAAAAGAAATCTAAGATGTTGTTTAATTGCTGACATATTTATGATTCACGTCACGTTTTCAGTTTTGGGGGCAGTTCTTCCTGTTTGTCCAGAAGCCTTCTCATCAGGGCTCTATAAATACAGAACTACGGCAGATGTGTAATATTTAATGCAGCCGAACCGTGTATTATATTGCCGTTATGTCATGACCTCCAAAGAGAAAAGCAAGCAAACTCGGAATAAAGTATTGTTTTATTTTTAAAAAACTTTTCCGGATTTCACAGGAAACAGGGAGTCCGGCTAACTAAAATGTCCGTGCGGAAACAGCCGGACTCCCATAGATCCGATTACACACATTCCCTCAAAACTCACCTTTTCACTCTTGCCTTCAACTCCTAATCAACTAACCCCTTGCCTTTTTTCCACCTAGCTTAGCACTTTCTACTTTTGTTGTTATTTTTGTTTTACTTGCTTATAAGCGCTTTGAGCACCAGGAAAAGCGCTTTATAAATGTAATCTATTATTAAATAAAAATAGACTACAAACAGTGTATTCTCAAAGGATTGAAGCATTGGCTACTTATTTCTTGATGTTTTGTGCATTAAGCATTCTGTTATTAATGTTTTCAATCATGTACTATCATCTCAAGGACCCCTTGTGGGCTGCTTCTGTGTATTTCAATCAGGAGAGACTTCATTTTGTTTAAAGAACATTTATTGACACATGCCGTACGATAAATGTTAAGTCTTTGGCGATTAGACCCCGATCCTGAAATGGTATATCTAAAGGGGGAAATGCAGCCGTGAGCATACTGTATAGGGAACCCCCCGGGGTCTAGACACTGGTGATGATGCTGAAGATCTGGATTTGATGAGGAGATGGGATGAAGAGGAGGTGGGATGAGCTCTTTGGATTAGCTCTCCTGGCACTGGATGTGATGAAAGGTGGATGGGGAGGAGGCGGGCGGCAGCATGAACACCTGAAATAACAGCTGACTGCCATTTTAAAGTTTGGCTGTAGCACGGTGATTGGCTGCTGGAGAATGAGGTGAAATGTAATATGTTAAAGAGAACGACTGTGATGAGCTGATTATATGCAGCTGCGGAGTGAATGTATATATATATATATATACCCAGTCTTCCTGAAAGAACTTGCGCTGAGCTTCATTTTACATCAATATGCAATTCACCTGTGAAATTAATTGCCAGTGGCCATAAAACAATGCATACAGGGATCCTTCAAGTCAAAAACAATGTAAGTCTGTTGCAGTTGTTAAACTGTTGTACTTTAATTACATACAAA
>NW_011368517.1:0-1899 GCF_000735185.1 Notothenia coriiceps | reverse complement strand
CCACCTATCCTTATCTGAGTCAGCTGAGCCGTATCTGGCCGTGCAACACTCACAGTGTCACATACTGTATGCAGAAGGATTATTTTAAGCAACACATTAAGTTGAGGAAACACTCGAGTCAAATGTAATGAAAGTCAGATGGTGTCTTAGACGGGGCAGTGATATCATAAACCTGTTAATGTACGCATTCAAACACTTGTTCTGTTACCAGCTGTATTCACCTTGCAGGTGCAGCTATGTGGCTTTGATCCTGGATAAAATGTTTAAGTCATGGATGTTTAAAGTTTCACTTCTTCATATGTCTAATATTATAGTTGACTTTTCATTCAGGAAGTATGACGCTGCGCTGTCAGTACGCTTCTCCATGTTTGTGATTGGTCAAATGTTGCTAGCCCCGCCCCTTTCATGTGAACGCGCATTCTTGCCGGACAGAGAAACCCTGGCTTGAGTTAACGAGTTGATAACCAGCGTCGTAGGACCGCTTAGCGAGAGCGCGTTTGTTTGGGGTTAGTTAAGCCGGGTAACTCAAACATATCCAGGGTCTGTACGACGCTGGTTATCAACTCGTTAACTTTAATCTGTGTGAATCTGTCCTGTTTTTCATTCTCACCCTGTTGTTGTTTAAACTACTGAATTTCCCCACGGGGATTAATAAAGGTCCATCTGATCTTGTCAATAGAAACAGTGCAAACATAATGTGAGCTGTTTGTAACTGAGCTGCCGTACAGTGAGGTCAGAGGGATGACCTTTGACCTGAGCTCTTACCTGAGCTGCCGTACAGTGAGGTCAGAGGGATGACCTTTGACCTGAGCTCTTACCTGAGCTGCCGTACAGTGAGGTCAGAGGGATGACCTTTGACCCGAGCTCTTACCTGAGCTGCCGTACAGTGAGGTCAGAGGGATGACCTTTGACCCGAGCTCTTACCTGAGCTGCCGTACAGTGAGGTCAGAGGGTTGACCTTTGACCCGAGCTCTTACCTGAGCTGCCGTACAGTGAGGTCAGGGGGTTGACCTTTGACCCGAGCTCTTACCTGTGGAGATCGGGGAAAACTCCAGGCACAAAACCTCCGAGTCATGAGCCTCGATCTTCACCAGCTCGTCCAGGAACTCCAGACCAAAGATCCTGAGCACAGAAACACGTGATCTTCCTCATCATCATCTTCCTCATCATCGTCCTCATCATCTTCCTCACAAAGAGAGGTACCTCTGCAAAAACACTTTTCAAAGCTAACTCACTGCTACATAGTTTGAGTTTCTCCTTTCTTGTAAAAGACCTGTAGTATTTTGGATCATGTTGTATTTTTGACTTTTTATTTAAATTATCCAGAATATTGTATATTGTTTTGTTTCTATTTGATATGTTTGTTTTTATTTATTTATTGTTAATTCCACTTTATAAAGTATTTTAAGTATTGTATTATAAAGTCTTAAAACACTTCTGCGACAAAAGAATTTCCCAAATTGGGATCAGTAAAGTACCTACCCACCTACCCACCTACCCACCTACCCACCTACCCACCTACCCATCTACCCACCTACCTACCCACCTAACCACCTACCCACCTACCCACCTACCTACCTACCCACCTACCTACCTACCTACCCACCTACCCACCTACCCATCTACCCACCTACCTACCTACCTACCCACCTACCCACCTACCCACCTACCTACCCACCAACCTACCTACCCACCTACCCACCTACCCACCTACCCACCCACCAACCTACCTACCTACCCACCTACCCACCCACCTACCCATCTACCCACCTACCAACCTACCCACCTACCTACCCACCTAAACACCTACCTACCTATCTTTCAATCTATCTTCCTATCTATCCATCTATCAATCATCTTCCCTTTGTTTGTTTGTTTGTTTGTTTGTTTGTGCTCTCA
>NW_011368516.1:6362-7374 GCF_000735185.1 Notothenia coriiceps | reverse complement strand
TAGTGAGAGTCCTGTGTCTTTAATCTTGTTTATACGATATATCAACGAGAACATGACGCCCGTAAACAAGATGTCTGCTGGCGTAAACAACATGACGTAAACAACAACGTGACGTCAGAGCTCCGTGAAAACCAAGCTGTCTCTGCGTCTGACGCTCTGTTTGATGCTCACATTTCTGGAGTCATTAAACAGTTTCTGAGGAACAGAGATATTGTTTTTCCGGCATCACTTTAACATTTAACGGGGGAAATCTGCATTTTGGTTTGAGGGCGCAGAGACCCTGTTACCCGGGACTGTAGAAGTACAAGGTAGCAGAACATGGAAATACTTAAGTAAAGTACAAGTACCTCAACATTGTACTTGAGTTAATGTACTTAGTTACTTTACACCACTGTTTCTATGTGTATTTATGAAGCTCCACATGTATCACCGTGGCTAACAGCCATCTGAACGTCAGTAGAATAAAGAAGAATGAACAGGCTCTGAGGCAGACAACAACACCAACAACAATAACAACAACAACACATCTTATTTATGATATGTTAAGATGTGTACTACTTGCTGCTGATTGGTTTCGCCTGTGACATAACACTGTGCAACACGCTGTGTGTGCTAGTAATGATGGTATTTCAAACTGTCGTCCTGCAGATGATCTCTTACAGATTCAAAGGCTCTGTCATCAGAGGCACAGCAGGGGGTCCGGACGGCCCCCTACAGAAAGGGCTGGACTAGAGCTGAGGTGTGTTGACCTATAGGTTAAGCAGTGATTCTCAAACGGGGGTACATTGGGGTACTGTATTAGAAAAATACCATGCATGATTACAAAAATAATCTCAGTACAATAAATTAAATATTCCTAGAACCCCCAAGGGGGTCCTCATATAAACACGTCAAATGTGTGTCAAATCATGAAGGAGTTAATAAATCACACACTGATGGAACATCACCATACCTACCTAACTACCTATCTATCTAGCTAGCTGCCTACCCACCTACCTTCCTTACCTTCCTT
>NW_011368516.1:0-5136 GCF_000735185.1 Notothenia coriiceps | reverse complement strand
CCTTGGAAGATATTTGTAGAATAACTTGTGCCCGGCATTGATGTAACTAGAGATTCCTTTTCTTACGATTGCTTTTCGATTGCAGGTAGACGTCCTTGTGTGCGACTCTGGTAGAGGTATTGGCAGAAGTTTGATTGTCTCTGTTGTGTAGTTTATGTCTATAAGTTATATGGAACATTGGCAAACAGTATATTTATAGTAAAAATGTTGAGTGTAGACTTTACTGTCATTCGGACCGTCGTTCTGGCGTCACACCTTTATAGGAAATTATGCACCCTCTACTAGGCGGACTTGATTTTCACCAATTCTTAGTCTTTTGCAAACAAACTTGAGTCTCTAATAAAAGACTGTATTAGGGTTTGTTGTGCCTCCATTAGGGTAACCAGGTCTCTCTACGACGGAAGTCCTGTGTCTTGTGGACATCGAAGACATTAATTTACCCCTGATAGTACGGTCTCACGCGAGAACTCAGAAGAGATGAAGGGTACACAGGCACACAGTGAGTACACAGGGCGCCACAGGGAACCACACAGGGCCCACACAGGGGCCACCAGTGGTACACAGGGCCCCCGCCAACGGGGCCCACCAGGGGCCACACAGGGGTTAACACAGGGCCACACAGGGCACACAGGGGGACACACAGTCCTCTGAGAGTTTCAGTCTTTATTGGGAGAGAAAAAGGAGGGCATGGGTGTAGAGATTTTTGCCCCTTGTGCCTCGACTAGGTCTAAACGACGCAGTACTGGGTAACGAGTTTACCCCCGCCCGAAAATGGGGGTGCCCGGTTAGGGTTTCGCAACGACAGTTTTGTTACCTGCACAAGACCTTCAATTATACCAGACACAAATGTAATCGTACGATTGTGAGGTCTCGATTGGAACATGACTCTCTCACACACCTTCTTCGCCTTAGTTTTCCTTCAGCGGAACACCATTTGGACCTTCTCTCTTTCTCTCAAACTCGAGGTAGGACAAAGTGCTCTCCTAGGACTACACCAAACCTTGTACTACACCTCAAAGTAGTTGCGTTCGTAAATTCGGAGTTTTTGTGAATTGGTAAGTCTCTGTTACAAAAAAAACTCTGGACATAATCCGGGTTTTTGCTCGTACTATGCCTCTGGAAAATTGTGGCGGGGGACAGAGTAGGAGGGAGAGTCGGATCTGAGACGTACCCGCTCCAAGACCCCGCCACCTCACTCGTCGGTTAAGTCTCTCGGACAATCGTAGTACCGCAGGGCAGTCTCCTCGAGACACGCCTAGCGACACGTCGCGCCCTCTTCTCCGGGGTCAAGAGACTCTGGGGTCCGACGACGTCGGACCACACCTCCTCTTCCAAGCCGACTACTTCCACCGTCCAGTCCACCCATCCCCAGAGGTAAGTCCGACCCCCCAGTTCCACCATCCAGGGGTAATTGACCCCCCAGGTCCACCACATGGTCCAGAGGGTAAGGTCCGACCCTCAGAGTCCACCCTCCCCAGCAGGTAGTGACCCCCCACCCCAGTCCACCCATGTCCCAGGGTAAGTGACCCCTCAGTCCACCCATCCCCAGAGCGTAAGGACCCCCCGTCCACACTGTCCAGACGGTAAGGACCCCCAGCCACGCATGTCTCCCAGACCGGGTAAGTGAACCCCCAGTCCACCCATGTCCCAAAGGTAAGTGACCCCCACGTCCACCATCGGTCCCAGAGGTAAGTGACCCCCCAGTCCACCACAATCCCAGGGTAATTCGACCCCCCGTCCACCCATGGTCCAGAGGTAAGTGACCCCCCCCAGTCCACCCATGTCCCAGAGGCGTAAGGCCCCCCCAGTCCACCCATCGTCCCAGAGCGAGTGACCCCCCAGTCCACCCATCGTCCCAGAGGTAAGTGACCCCCAGCCACCATTCCTAGCAGGTAAGTGGGACCCCAGTCCACCCATGTCCCAGGTAAGTTGACCCGCCCAGTCCACCCATGCTCCCAGGTAAGTGACCCCCCCAGTCCACACACTCCAGAGGGAAAGTGACCCCCAGGTCCACCGCATCGTCCCAGAAGGTAAGTGACCCCCCCCAGTCCACCCTGTCCGCAGAGGGTTAATTGAACCCTGGAGGTCCACACATCTCCGAGAGCGTAAGTGACCCCCAGTCCACACCATCCCAGGGCGAAGTGTACCGCAGTCCATAGGAATGTCCCAGAGGTCTAGTGAGAGTCCTGTGTCTTTAATCTTGTTTATACGATATATCAACGAGAACATGACGCCCGTAAACAAGATGTCTGCTGGCGTAAACAACATGACGTAAACAACAACGTGACGTCAGAGCTCCGTGAAAACCAAGCTGTCTCTGCGTCTGACGCTCTGTTTGATGCTCACATTTCTGGAGTCATTAAACAGTTTCTGAGGAACAGAGATATTGTTTTTCCGGCATCACTTTAACATTTAACGGGGGAAATCTGCATTTTGGTTTGAGGGCGCAGAGACCCTGTTACCCGGGACTGTAGAAGTACAAGGTAGCAGAACATGGAAATACTTAAGTAAAGTACAAGTACCTCAACATTGTACTTGAGTTAATGTACTTAGTTACTTTACACCACTGTTTCTATGTGTATTTATGAAGCTCCACATGTATCACCGTGGCTAACAGCCATCTGAACGTCAGTAGAATAAAGAAGAATGAACAGGCTCTGAGGCAGACAACAACAACAACAACAATAACAACAACAACAACACATCTTATTTATGATATGTTAAGATGTGTACTACTTGCTGCTGATTGGTTTCGCCTGTGACATAACACTGTGCAACACGCTGTGTGTGCTAGTAATGATGGTATTTCAAACTGTCGTCCTGCAGATGATCTCTTACAGATTCAAAGGCTCTGTCATCAGAGGCACAGCAGGGGGTCCGGACGGCCCCCTACAGAAAGGGCTGGACTAGAGCTGAGGTGTGTTGACCTATAGGTTAAGCAGTGATTCTCAAACGGGGGTACATTGGGGTACTGTATTAGAAAAATACGATTGATTACAAAAATAATCTCAGTACAATAAATTAAATATTCCTAGAACCCCCAAGGGGGTCCTCATATAAACATGTCAAATGTGTGTCAAATCATGAAGGAGTTAATAAATCACACACTGATGGAACATCACCATACCTACCTAACTACCTACCTATCTAGCTAGCTGCCTACCCACCTACCTTCCTTACCTTCCTTCCATCTTACCTACCTACCTACCTACCTACCTACCTACCTACCTACCTTCCTTCCCTCCTTCCTTCCTACCCACCTCTCTCTCTATCCATCTATCTCTAACCATCTCTCTCTCTCTCTACATCCAGCCCTCTCGGTTTGAATCAGATGTGTGGATAAACATGGATCATCTCCAGGATGTATAAAGAGATGAAGATGATGGTGGGCTGTAATGGCTTCATGTTAGTATGTGTGATCAGCTGGGACTGACAGATGAGTACAATAAGAGCCTCTTCCCCCTCTCCATCAGGGGATACATAACACTGCTGAAAGAGAACATCACATGTTTCATAATAACTGGTAATAATGGAATAAACTCATGAATACAGCCGGTAGAATGAGTCTCTTTGCTGTAATGTAACCTCTGTGGGACTAAGAGAGGAATACTATCATAATATATACACATGTAATACTCATTACTACATCATAATACTATCTAATACAGGAGGTTTCAAGCCCTTCATGTGGGACTAGTACATAATAAGTAATAACAGAGTAATGTGTATATATATATATATATATATATATATATACACACATATATATATATATAAATAAATATCAAGATGCTAACCACGAAGCTAACTTAGCCTTTTCCGGACACAGCCACCAAACCGAGCAGCAAAATGTACATTTGTTTGTGTTGTATTCAAAGCAATTGGTGTTAGGTTTGAACCACAAACGCGTTATTAACGTTTGACCTCAACCATGGTTAATAATTATAATAATTATAATGTAATAAAGAAAGCTGCGGCCTACCTTCCTGAAACATCGCGATGCTAACAGGCTAACGGCTGCTAACGGCTACAGATTTGTGGCCGAAATTAAAGCTCCTTTCGACGGAAACATCGAAGATCTGCGTGGATTCTGGAGAACGGAGTCCACTGGAAGAGGCTTAATGTACAAGGGAGGTGAAGAAATGGGTTTTCTAAGGCATTTGGTCCAATGTTTCTCTAGCTGCCCGACGGGGAAAACTGCTACTGCGACACTAGCTGCTAGTTAGCCACACGCAGGCTACTCAACAGAGCGCCGAGTCATCGAACTCTGCTTTCAATCAGAGATGGAGAAGTAATCAGATCTTGTACTTGAGTAAAAATAGAAGTACTCAGATCTTGTACTTGAGTAAAAGTAGAAGTACTCAGATCTTGTACTTGAGTAAAAGTAGAAGTACTCAGATCTTGTACTTGAGTAAAAGTAGAAGTACTCAGATCTTGTACTTGAGTAAAAGTAGAAGTACTCAGATCTTGAACTTGAGTAAAAGTAGAGTACCTCCGGTTGGTCCAAGTACTCCGTGTACCCTCTGAGCTGTATGAGTAGAAAGTACAAAGTAGCATAAACCTGAAAATACTCAAGTAACAGTACAAATACTCAAAATGCTTACTAAGTACAGTACTTGAGTAAATGTACTTCCTTGTTGTATTGATGTAATCCATTAGCCTTAATTTATTATTATTATATGTTGAGCTAATATCTTTGCAGCAGGAAGAGGCCACTCTTACATCGATTGGGTTATCCTGGGAATACTTGGTTTTAATGTGGCATCCTTTTATAATTTAATGGGAAGACATAATAAATATATATATTTAATTATTAAACCACATGTAGATGCTCTAACAAAAGTATTAATACCACACAGACCATTAATTGATGAGAAGCCAAGAAGGGGAGATCACATGTTATCTTTGTGTTACAGGATTTATTGTTCCGTTCAATTTTAAAAAACACATTTGATTTGGATTTAAAATAAAAACATAAACAAAAAATGCAGATCAATTATTTCATAGATTTGAAGACGAAGTATAACAAATAATCAATCTATAAAAACAGGCTAGTGACCCATTGATCTAACATGTTTAAACTATTGGACAAAACCTCCTGTGGAATGACTGTGAGCATTCTGGGAAATGTAGTCA